>NC_065535.1:33376614-33678281 GCF_932294415.1 Quercus robur | reverse complement strand
TCAAAAGTCCTTTAGCAAAACGAATTACAGCATTTTCATTCAAAACAGTCTGCCAGTCTTCCCGAAACGAGAGGCTATCTAGATTCTACACGTCAAAAATCTCACGCTGACTCTGATCAGCCGCGTTTGATGGCTTCTCTAATAGTTGCCACACACAGTAAGCTCTAGTTTCATTATTAATTCACTCCATCAGAAAAATTGTTCCAGCCTTTTATCGATATATAAGCACCCACTCTGCTTCCATTTCTACAAACTACTCCAAGCATCCCAATTAACACCTTTCAGAGAAGGAAGTAGCATAAAGAAATAGAAACAAGCTTTTGCATTTGCTGTTCCTAGAGAAGAAAATGGCAGAGTATGGCACTATGACATCAGATGAACTCAGGCGAAAGAAAAGGATCAAGTTGGCCATATATATTGCTGCTTTTGCTGTGTTTCAGACCATTGTCATCTTGGTATTTGCACTCACTGTGATGCGTGTTAAGACCCCTAAGGTCAGGTTGGGTGCTAATATCACGTTCCAGAACTTCAACACTGGAACCCAAGCATCACCTTCCTTTGACTTAAGCTTCACAACCCAAGTTGGAATGAAGAATACAAACTTTGGTCCTTACAAATATGATAGCACCATTGCCACGTTCATGTACCAGGGTGTGACAATAGGGCAAGTCACTATACCTAAAGGTAAGGCTGGGCTCCGCTCGACAAAAAAAGTTACTGTCACAGTTAATGTGAATTCAAATGCCCTGTCAAGCACTACTGGCCTTGGAAGTGAGTTAGGTGCTGGGGTGTTAACTCTGAACGGCCAGGCCAAGCTTAGTGGGAAAGTGGAATTGATGTTTGTGATGAAGAAGAAGAAATCTGCCGAAATGAACTGCTCCATGACTATCGATTTGTCATCAAAGGCGATCCAATCTATGATTTGCGAGTGAACATTAAGCTGTTTTGCTTCATTTCTTTTAATTCTATTCTTTTGATGGATTTGTAATTTTTTCTTCTTCTTATAATTATTACCATTTTGTGGGAATACTTGTATTGACCACGATTTACTATATGAGAATATATATTTTTTTTCTATGGAATGATTTAAGCATGAAGTAACCGGATTTGACAAATTTGGAAAATTATTAGGACTAGCAGAGTATATATATATAACAACATGCTAATCTCTCGTGATGAATTTCACCCTAAATTTAATAATATTGCAGCCTAATTGAGAGTTAGTCAGTTAGAGCATCTTGGGCAGCCCTAAATTTTCACCCCAAATTTAACTAAAAGTTCAAAGTCCATTATTTTTTTTTTTTTTAAGCTTTCCACTTTAAAAAATAAAATAAAAAACTCAGCCACATCTTTATCGTTTCTTAGGTGTGGTTTGGATTGGACTGAAAATGGCGTTTGTGTTTTGTTTGCGTTTTCCTTTTTTTTTCTTTTTTTTTCTTTAGTCGCAGTTGTTGACCAAGTAGCAGTGAACAATTCATCTGTGCACTGTTCACAGACCCACAAATTCCACTTTTCAACAATTTTTTCATTAAAAATGGGTCCCACGGTACTATTCACACATTTAAAAATTATTTTGCTACAGTATTTTCAATTTCAGTTTTCAGTTTCAGCAAAAATAAGCTCAATCCAAACAGACCCTTAATTTCATTTAAATATTTATTATTGGTTAGATTCAAAATATATATATATATATATATATATATTTATTATTGGTTCTTTTTTTTATTCTCCCAAATTTCTCATCCTCTCTCCCTTTTACTCTTGTTCACTCCCCCTTGTGCCAGTTCTCCTTTATCTCTTGTGGGTTATGTGTGTCTCTCACTCTCTCATCACTCCCTCTCCAAACCTTGACACTATTGGCAAGCTCAAGTCACCATTAATTAACACCACTTGAGGCCACCAAGATCTGAGTCAAAATCCCTAGTATAGAAATGGCGTTCTCATTGTCAACGTCAAACACCGAGGTTAGGGATCCTTCTTGTGGTCAATCTCCATCAACCATCATGGCGAAAATATCTCACCATTGCCAATGACCTCACTGCTTTTCAATAACCTCACCATTGCCATCCTCGCTTGCAATTAATACCGAAGAAGATCATTGGACAAGGACAAGGCCTCCATTAAGCTCGATGATGATGAAGATGTGAGTTTAATAAGGATCGACTCTTTGGTTAGGCCATTTCTTGTGACTGCTAAAAAATGCCCCAAAATTTTATGTCAATAAATAGTTATACTGAAAAAATAATTAATTAAAAAAACTGCTTTGATGGATTTCTCTCTCTCTCTCTCTCTCTCTCTCTCTGCCAAGTGTCCTAGAAGGCCTTCAAAATGTGAAGTATATCATGGTTTATAACTCCAGAGTGACGGATTGAGATCAGATGCAATTCTTAATTCAAAAAATTTTAAAAAAGTAAAAAGTAAAAAGGTAAAAAATGAAAAAAAAAAAATTGTAAAAAATTAGAGTAAATTGCAATCCGGTGCAATTCCCGCACCAGATCCTAATCCCCGGAGCGATGACCTCGTTCTAGAATCCTAGTATACTATATAATAAGTCTACACTTCCTATATTAATAAGCGGAGTCTACGCTTCCTATAGAAGCTAGCCGTTAACCAAAAGTGCAAAAGGCATAACATTAGCGGCATTTCCTTTCAAGTTTCAATAAGGGTTTTTTGAAAAAAGCCAGGCCTAAAATTGCGTTTTGGGCATAGGCCAAAAACGCGTACTAAACGCGGAAATTTTATGGACCTCTGAGGGTCCATAAATGAAAACGCGTACTGCGCGTTTTGATGGGTTACCGTTGCTGAAGATAAAATTACGGAAATACCCATGAATTTATTCAGTTCTCTCAACGCCTAACCTCACGCCCCTCATATCATCTCTCTGCTACAGAACAAACACTACAAACACAACAATCTTTCTTTCAAACATCTCTAAACTCAAGCATAATCAAATTACCAGAATACAAACTCAAAAACACAGTTTTAAAATTAATCAAATCATAACAATAAAAGCAAAAAAAAAAAAAAAAAAAAAGACAAAGGACAGAAGCTAGTTGACCCATCTGGACTGGGTTGGGGACGAAGATGAGCAACAACATGAAGATGAGAGCTCCCTGGAATGTTCTTGAATGAGGGAGAAAAGGAAAATTTTCTTATCACAGAGAGAGTTTTGGAATCAAGTAAAAAAAAAAAAAAAAAAGAGAGGGAGCTGGAGAAAGAAAGAGCTCCTGGAACGTTCTGATGAATGAGGGAGAATGAGGGAGAAAAGGAGAGTAAAAGAGGGGTAGAGATAGTGGACAGTGTGTGGAGGAGAAAAAAAAGAAAAAGAAATAAAACGTATGGTTGAAAGTGAAATGAAAAAAGGTAAAATAATATAAAAAATAAAAAATCCTAATTGAGAAATGCTACTGTAATATTTTCATAATAAATTTTAAGTAACAGATTGTTATTAGTTAATATTGGTTAGTAAAAAAATAATTTCAATTGTGGGTTCAAATTAGAACTAGTAACAACTTTCCACATAAATTTTGTTGTGAAAATATTGCGAAAAATGTTGTGAACGTAACACTTCTCATAATAAATTTTACACAGTAATTTGTTATTGGTTCTCATTTGAACCTACTAATGACATTATTATTTTTCTTATCTACCATTAACAACTTGTCATATAAACTTTATTGTGAAATTTTTGTAAAAATATTGTGTCCATAACTTGCATTAAGAGAGATAATTAAAACAAAAAATTCACTTATATATATATATATATATATCTTGTCATTTTTGGTATTTTATAACTCAAACCTCCACTTTTATAAGCGCTAGCCAAACATTCAGTTTTTTCAAAAAGCACTTTTTAACAGTTTTTACCAAACACTCAGCTTTTTAAAAATGCACTTTTTGAAAACTCTACTTTTTCATTATGCACTTTTACAAAAAGCTGAACCAAACTCACCCTAATTCTCCTAATAAAACAAGAAAGCATCTAGAACTAGAAGTCAACAATCTCACGCTGATCGGCGTTTGTGGGCTAAATATATATATATATATATATATATATATATATCCTTTTTAACTTTGCCACGTTTTCCAGGAAGCTCTAGTTGCATTATTATTTCATGAATAACGCTAGAGATAAAGGTTATTTTACAAAGTATTAATATGGTGAGTGCTTTTTAATAATAAATAAAAAAGTGATATTAATGGTAGGCCTATCATACAAAACTGTCCTAAACATATATATATATATATATATTAAAAGTTCAAATTCAGAGAAAATCCAATTAGATTTCAATTGGATTTTCAATTTAGGCCACATATCTCATCTAATTTTTAATTTTTGTAGAGATGCAAGTTATTTTACAATTTCCTTTTACAAAATATTGATGTGGTGAGTGAATAGTGATTTTTAATAAATGAAAAAGTGATTAATGGTGGGCCTATCACATAAAACTATCCCAACCATATATATATATATATATATATATATATATATTAAAAGTCAAAATTCAAAAAATATCCAATTAGATTTCAATTGAATTTCCAATTTTAGGCCACGTATCTCATCTAGTTTTTAATTTTTGTACTAAGTGAATTATTGAGTATAAAAATCGAAGAGTTCAAATCTAATAGATTCGAAATTGGATTTCAATTAGAGTTCAATTTTTCGCTATGTGTCCATCTGATTTTTTAATTTTTGTGGCAAATGAATTATTGTGTGCAAAAACCTTGAAAAAGTCTAAATCCAATTAAATTCTAAATTATATATATATATATATATATATATATATATATATATTAGAATAGACAAAATTTAGGTATTTTTTTTTTAGGTTTCTCTCTTAAAATTCTGTCATGTGGTTTTTTTCTCATTGATGGAAGTGTATTTTTAGTTAAGTACAACTACATAGCTGAATCTTAGGAGGAGAGCCAAAGAAACAACACCTAAGTACTATACCTAATTTATGCCTTTTTATAAATTATATATTTTAGAAATGAATATATAGTTTAAAAAAGGCTAAATTGCAAAGTACACCCCTAACATTTGGGGGTGATTGGATTTTACATCCCAACATTTTAGAACTTTGATTTTACACCCCAACGTTTGGTTCCATTAGCAAATCACACCCCCGGTTAGATTTTGCTGTTAACTACCAAGTCATCTTGCTGACGTGTTTTTTTTTTTTGGCCGAATAAGCTCAAAACGACACAGTTGCAATGGAAAGGATGTGATGACTTGGCACATGCTAAACGACACCGTTTTGCCCAAAGAGAAAACAAATAGAAAATCTAAAAATCCTAAATCTAAACCCATGAACCAGCCCTTAGCTCCTTAACCCACGAACCAGCCCTCCCTTCCTACCCCTTATGAATCCAGACCACCCATCGGCTCTGTAACCAGCTCCTTGCATTGTGAACCACCAATACCTCACCAAGCTCGAACGCAACGACTACTCTGTCCTCTAGAGGCACAAGATGGGCCTCAACAAGTATGGCCCTGCAGTCTTCGGGCTTGGCCCATCCTCGGCTTCTGGATCCGGAGCCGGGTTGGGGGAGGAGGCCTAAGCCGCAAAGAAGAGCGCGTTCGATTTGAAGCTGGAGAAGTACGAGGTGGCGATGAAGATCAAAATCATAAAGGAGGTGAGAACTTTCACGGATTTGGGGTTGAAGGAGGCCAAAGAATTGGTCGAGAAAGTCCCTGTGGTGTTGAAGAAAGGTCTCACCAAAGAAGAGGCTGATCCCATTCTCGCTAAGCTCAAGGAATTGGGTGCCACTGTGGTATTGTAATAAAGATTGATTTTTGTTTTTTTTTTTTTTTTTTTTTTTTTTTTTTTTTTTTTTTTTTAATGTTTAAACGTAGAATAATGGTTGTTCTTAGATTAATGAGAAATGAGAAATTCTGGGGTTTTTTTAGGAAGGGAAGCGTTGGGTTCGTGGGTTAGAGATCTAAGGGCTAGTTTAGATTTAGGATTTTTAGATTTTCTGTTTGTTTTCTCTTTGGGCAAAACAATGCCGTTTAGCATATGCCAAGTCGTCACATCCTTTCCATTGCAACTGTGTTGTTTTGAGCTTATTTGGCATAAAAAAAACACATCAGCAAGATGACTTGGCAGTTAACAGCAAAATCTAACCGAGTGTGTGATTTGCTAATGGAACTAAACGTTGGGGTGTAAAATCCAATCACCCCCAAACGTTAGGGGTGTACTTTGCAATTTAGCCTTTAAAAAAAGTGTAAGCTAATACCATGTATAATTTGAACATCTTTTCAAAAAAATTTAAAATTTGAACAGTGTAATTATAACTATTTTTAATTGTATCCGTACATATGCATGGAGTTACACAATAGTTTACAAAATTGAGAAGCCTTATTTCAAAACTCTCATCTGTGAACGTAATTGTCAATGGAGGCAGAGAAGGATAGTAACATTCGTGTTGCTCACTTTTACTACTAAAACTTATTGGTTGAACATTTTCACAAACACCTGCCATACTTAAATATTTGAATTTCTGACAATTTGAACAATGTCTCAAGAAATTATTGCACTATTATACCATGGGTATACAGTGGTTGTCTACAATGAGTGTGAGGGGCATTTTGGATTAATGTGAAAATAATTGCTATTTACTTTTTTTTTAAGAAGTAAAAATGTTAGGAAAACCTAGATTCTAGTTGATTTCTCTTTAATCCAAATTCATTAACTTGATTATTTAAATAAGTTATTTAATGCATTCTAGTTTTGTAAGTAATGAGCACAACCATATCACTAATGTTAAATGCACCAGAAAATAAAGAACACACGTGATATGATTACAAAGGAAAATTCCAATAAGAAAAACCTTTGAGGGGTTTATCAATCACAACCCAACATAATGATTTACTAAATAGAATGCAAGTTTACAATATAAGAATATATTGACCAAAACATTGCTACCTATAGTATAACTTGCTCACATTACCACACACCTTGATTGAAGTAGGTTCTTGCAACAACTTCACTTTAAGCACTTTAATGTTCTTCAATATGATGTTGACGATGATGCTCGATACAAAATTCCACCACAAAAAAACCTAGTTTTATAGTAGCGTTTTTTCCCCCATGATTTTGAAAACTCCCAGTATAGGTGACCTATTATGGCACTTTTAGTAACTACCACAATAGGTTGACTTATTACGATAGTTTAAATCGAGCGCTTTAAAACTGCCACTATAGGTAGCCTACTATGGCGCTTTATGTAACGACCACAACAGGTTGAATTATTACGGTTGTTTCCAACCCTCGCTTATGGAGGCAATCGCCCACAATGTGGGTTATCCCCTTGACTTTCATTGAGAAGTACGCCTTGGCCTAGGGTGAACCATGATGGATGGTGTAAATAGAGTCACTACCTAGTTTAGTTTTAGGAACTATGAATATAGTACACTTTCATGGAAGGATTGATATTTTACTAGAGCACGTGTTCGGAGTTCAGATATAGGGATGGGAAGGCGTTAGACACCCACTATAGGCAATATTATAACCTCCGTAATAGCTCATTTAGTTGGGACTTTACTTCAAATTTTATAGACCTATTACGACAGTTTTAAAACCGTTGCAATAGGTTTTGACATAGTAAATGCCTATTACGGCAATTTAAAACCACTGCAATAGGTCAAATTTTCACCACAATAGGTTTAACCTATTCAGACTTAAAAATTTTAATCCCCACTTCTTTTTTTAGCTTCCCACTTTATATATATATATATATATATATTACATAATTTCTGGCATCCACCCCTTTCTCTCTCTCTCTCTCTCTCTCTCTCTCTCTCTCTCTTTCTCTCACATCCCACCACCAACCTCCATTGTCCACGCTGCTGCGAACTACCATCCATGCCGTGGCTGTCAAAAATGACATGGTAGATCTTCTTCCTTTTCCCCCCTTCCCCTTCTCCTTCTACTTCACCCATCTCCTCCACAGCCTTTTGGGTCTCCCTTTCGCCACCACCATGGCCACTTCCCCTTAACCCACTTCCCTCCTCCTCTTTTCTTACTCAAATCTAACCCCCTCTCCTCCAAAATCTCAATTCCAAAAATACTACCCAAAACCTCAGTTTCTACCCAAAGCTAGGTAAGTCTCTCTCCCTCTCTTTTCTATTTTGTAGTTAAATTAGTGTATATATTTTTAGTTAAATTTGTGATTTTTTAGTTTTGATTTTGGTTGAAGTTTGGTTTGGATTATGTGTATATATTTGTTTCATTATTAGTTGATTGTGTGGGTTTTTTTTTTTTTTTTTTGTTTAATTTTGGTTAAAGTTGTGTGTTTCACTGTTTTGCAATTGTGGGTTTCACTATTAAATTAGTACTAAAATATAGATGGAAATTGCATTCTAATTAAACGGGAGATTGTAGAGAGATAACATAATTGGTAATAGATTTTTTTTTTTTACAAGGTTTGACGATACTAACTGTTCTTAAAATAACGTTTGTTAATCTTAAAACTGACAACTTCATTTTAATGCAATATGATAAATTAGTAATTGTCAAAAAACAGAAAAGAAATTAAATTGGTAAAAAATGATAAGTTTTATCATGTAGCCATTATTTCTAACACTATAGAATACTTCTAATAATATTTAGCTAGCTAATGTGGTGCAATTATTAAGCTTATATTATTATAGCAATGGATAAGAGTTTGATGGACAAGAGGAGGAATTCCCAAGAATATGTTGATGGAGTTAAACTATTCCTGAATTCAAGTGGTAATGGATTAGTCTTATTGTGTTATTCTTTAGTAACATTGTTGTTGAATAAACTTATTGTTGTGGGTTTATTATATTTCAGGATGGTGATGATGCGGATGACCATTCTCTAGTTGCTGTAAATTTATCATCAGGGGGATCCGCATTAGGAAATATGTAGCTGATGGGTTTTTTTTGGTTTTTTTGTTCTACTCAATATATTTTAAAGTTTCAAACGTTGATATATATCAAAGTTGGAAACTTTATTATAACATTCTAGACATTTGGAGTGTATTCTTTTGGGCATAACTGTTATTATAGTAAAAACTTTTATTTTGGTATCCTAATCTTAATTTGGTAATGTATATTGCGTGCATAAAAAATTATAGTTTAAACTAGATCAACTCTTGTATTTAGCATGTTATTTTATTTAGCTATAAACAGGTTGTGAAAGGAAAAAACAGAAAAAATTTATGTGCCTAGGGAAAAAGAAAAAGAACTATAGTAGCGGTTTTGTAACTGCCACTAAAGGCTATATTAGAAAAATATAAAAATGCTTATAGTGGCGGTTTAAAACTGCTGGTATAGGTTTAACCTACTATGGTGATTTTCAATTTCTAAAAAGCATCTTTATAGGGTTGTAAAACCATTGCTAAAAGCTATATTAGAAAAATATAAAAATGCCTATAGCGGTGGTTTAAAACCGTTGGTATAGGTTCAACCTACTACAACGGTTTTCAGTTTCTAAAAAGCGCCGCTATAGGGTTACAAAACCACTGGGACCTAAACTGACATTTTTCAAACTACTATTGTAGCCATGGTTGTCAAAATCCCGATCTAGATCCTATGATCCTACGATTTTCTATCCCACCTGCCCAAAACAATCTGTATCTTTTAAGGATCTTTGCGATCATTCGGGATCGATAGGATAGTACAATTCTAATGATCCCAAATGATCCTAATTTTTATAATCTTCTTTAACTTGACAGAAGGCTCAGTTGGACTCAAATGAAAAATAACATCCTAATACTGACGCGTTTTGAGGTTTTAGGTCCCTTTAAATGATGCTTACAAATGAATGTAGGTAATTACATCAAATAGATGCACATTTTTGGTTTTTATGAATGAATGTATAATTTATGTAATTATTTAACATACCAATATGTTTTTTTCCTCAAATAATGTAAGATCTTACGATCCACAATGCCACCTCCCTCCCACGATCCTAAGTAGAATCCTGATTTTGACAACTTTGGGTGTAGCTCACCCTGGGCTATTATCACACTTATTGGCCAACGGTTGAAAGTGTCGACATTAAAAATGCCGAGATAGCCCATTTGGATCTATACCTACACTTTCTAGACTATATAGCGGTGCTTTAGAAATGCTAGCATGTCTGTATTTTTGTATTTTTCTTGTCACACAGAAGTCGTAGCAATATCTCCTTAATTCTTCACATTCTCTCTAAGTACATGATGACCTTGGCAAGCCTTTAATATGATCGGAGTGACTATGGCACAAATTCCAATGGACTAAACATGCATGTGAAATTGAATTCCAACCGTTCAATTGGTTGATTGCAGTTGAGCTATGTATTGATCTTTAACGAAGTTTGATCAATCAAGCTAGCAGTCAAGGCAACAAACTCAACAACTTCTTGAGCAGTCTTTCAAGTCTTCAATAGAGATATTCATTCACAATTTAAGACACTCCAAACACTTTCATCTCAAGACATACTTTAGACATGTTTTGTATACGGGTTGCCAACACTCAAAGACACTTAATCCTAATGTAAAAAATTAAATGTTAATTATAATTTTCACTCCTTAACTATTGATGTCGCGGAAGCCTAATGAAAGCACACACAATACTTTCTTGATAGAATAGAAATTAAACTATTAAAATCTGGGTGTAAACCTTGAATCTACAAGGGTTTTTCCTGAATCCACAAGGATATAAACTGGAATCTACCAGAGAAAGAATTTGACAAAAGTCTGTGTTTATTGAAAAAATAGTCTAATTTGCCTCTAACAGCTACAAAACATATAAATGTTAAGAAAAACGTTTGAAATCCTAATTCACACTAATTACACGATTAGTTGTCAAAATAATGAAAATTTTCGAAAATGGAAAAATTGAGTTAAATGCAAAATCATAAATTAATGACTTTAAGGGTCGTCCCAAAACAAGCGGTACTTTATTCTAACTTTTGAACAAAAAGTTATTAAGGAAACAAAAATTATTATAAACGGCAAAACCGTAGTTTTCAGGGTCTAAATGAAGAAATTCGCTATTTTCGAGGGTACTGCGTGGCAAAGCTATGAGTATTGCTTAGAATGCCATTTCGCTTCAGGTTTCCAAATTTCACGCGATTCTGACTTCGAAACCATGATTTCTACTAGTGCATTTTTGTCTTATGCAATAATTTCAAACACGCGTGAGAGTTTAGGAAGGTCATAGCGATCTATTCGCCATCAACTACCCTTAACTAGAAGGAAGTTATTTGACTCATTTTGGTATAGAATGTCAAAGATACCGGAGAATCCTAGTTTTCCTCAAGCAGCTGAAAGTCTTTTAGCAAAACGTGTGGCAGCATTTCGTTTAACTAGTTCTGAAATAAGAGAGCACCTCGTCAGCAATTGCACGCTGAGGCGCATTTGCCACATTTTCCAAGAAGCTCTAGTTGCATTATTAATTCACTCCATCATCCAAATTGTCCGAGCACTATATATAACCACCTAAGAGCATCTCCATCCGGAAATGCCATCCCATCTTATTTTACAATCCCAAAAAGCTACTTTACCAATTATACCATACCATTTTCCAATACTTCCAACATCCCAACTTTTATTTTACCATCCTATACACTAAAATAATATAATTTCTACAATAAAATAATATTTAAAGGTTATCTATCACTCCTCTCTCTCTCTCTCTCTCTCTCTCTCTCTCTCTCTCTCTCTCTCTCTCTCTCTCTCTCTCTCTCTCTTCATCCCTGTCGTTGTCTCTCTGAGTATTTGTCCCTCTCTCAACAACCAAACAACCCAATTATCACCGCACCACCACCACCATGCCTACCACGCCACCATGCCCACTGCCCACCAAAATCCCACCGGAACCAAAGACCCAAATTAAGGAAAAAAAAAAAAAAAAACCACCAGATGACTGCCACATCCAACCCATCTGAACCCAAAAGATAAAAATCAATCCATGCCTCACTGCAAAACACACACAAAACCCACACAAAACCCAGATCGGCGAAAGCACAAAACCCAGATCGGCGAAACCATTTGACCCACGGCGCCACCAGATCAACGCTGCCACCAACGTCGCCAACATCACACCACATCCAGCCCATCATCAGCGATCTTGAGCGATCCATCATCGGCGACATTGGCAACCCACCAATCTCCACCGATCCAAACCCACGCCACCACCTGACCCATGATTCACCGATCCACCGATCTCCATGCCGTGACCACGAACCAAACCCAGCTATAGTGCAAGCCTTGAACGAGAAAGAGGGATGTGAGATGAGAGAAAGAGTGAGGAAGGAATCCATAACAAACCCATCGTTATTTATAGCAAACTGATCTGAGATTTTTTATTTATTTATTTTTATTTTATGGAAACAAACTGATCTAAGATAGAGGAGAGAGCAGAACGAGAGGAGGAAGAGAGAGAAAAGAAGAAAAATATTGAGAGAGGAGAGAGAAATTCCCGGGTTAAAAGTATTAAAAAATAATTTTTTTTATAACATTCAGCTACAGTACCATCTTACATTTAAGATGGTACTGTAGCTCTATGTCAAATTTTTTTTAACATTTAGCCATATGGCCTTTCTGTTGCTGGCGTTTTTTGGGCTTGTATGCCAAATGTGCCTTACATTTGGCATATAGCAAGCCCAATGTGGATGCTCTAATCAGCTACCATTTCCACAAACTACTTTCAAAAAACTAACTAGCAAGAGAGTAGAGAAACAGAAAAAGCTTTTGTATTCACTATTCCAAGAGAAGAAAATGGCAGAGAAAACGAACCAGCAGGCATACCCCATGGCACCAGCAACTAAGCAACCCAGAAGTGATGAAGAGTCTGCCACTTTAACATCTGAGGAGCTCCGTCGAAAGAAAAGGATCAAGTTGGCCATATATATTGCTGCTTTTGCTGTGTTTCAGACCATTGTCATCTTGGTGTTTGCACTCATTGTGATGCGTGTTAAGACCCCTAAGGTCAGATTGGGCACTGATGTCACGTTCCAGAACTTCAGCGCTGGTACCCAAGCATCACCTTCCTTTGACTTGAGTTTCACAACCCAAGTTAGGGTTAAGAACACTAACTTTGGTCCCTACAAATTTGATAGCACCACTGCCACGTTCATGTACCAGGGTGTGACAGTGGGGCAAGTCACTATTCCTAAGGGTAAGGCTGGGCTACAATCGACCAAAAAAGTTGGTGTCACAGTAAATGTGAATTCAAATGCGCTGCCAAGTACTACCAATCTTGGAAGTGAGTTAGGTGGTGGGGTCTTAACTCTGAACAGCCATGCCAAACTTAGTGGGAAAGTGGAATTGATGTTTGTAATGAAGAAGAAAAAGTCAGCCGAAATGAACTGCAGTATGACTATTGATTTGTCAGCGAAGGCGGTCCAATCTATTATTTGCTAGTAAACATAGAAGCTGTTTAATTTCATTTCTTTTAATTCTATTTTTTGAATGGTATTGTAATTGTTTTGTTCTTCTTATTATTATAGTTGTTTGGAAATATTTGTATTGACCTTTATTTACTGTGAGAGAATTAGAATATATTTTTGCAAAATTTAAATTTACCGTCTATAAATTTAAATTTGGTGAATTCTCATTTTAGTTCTTTTATTTTTAAATTTTATTATTTTCTGTCCGTTAACTTTTAAGGATATCATTTTAGTCTTTTCATTCAATTCTCATTTGAAAAATGTTGTTAATCCTCTTAAAATAATATCGTTTTTTTTTTTTTTTTTTTTTTGGGATGTTATAATGATAATATTGTCAAAATTAATGGTGCAAAACAAACCAAATTTGACAAATTTTTTTTTTTTTCTTTTTGGTATATGGAATGATATTAATATATTATATTCGTAAAGTACAAGACCACCATGAAAAATAACTGACAGCTTAATCCCTCTCTATCTTTTTATTTTTTATTTTTTATTTTTTTTGCTGAATAATCCCTCTCTATCACTCACACAAATACACGGGCTCACATATTGGAATGGTGGCCTTGTACTCTACGAATATAATTAACGCACCAGCATTGAAAAATTAAAAACAAAAAGAAAGAATTTAATATAATTATAGGATTTTGTTCGCGGATGCTCTAAAATAATTTTAAATTTTTTTAATAGGAAAAGAAAAAATAATTGATTTTAATAACAGTCATAATTAAAAGTAGTATTCAGTTAAAATAATTTTCATCAGCTAGCTCCTCAATAGCACCAGCGGTAAAAATGGGGATGCAAAACTCTCGTCAATGGTAGATATGATCATATGAGACGGTCTAGCTCTATTTCAAGTGAGGTTGACGTCACAAGCTCATCACTAACGCATACTATCTCTTCAAGATTAGGCTTAGCCTTGTTGGATTTCTTTGTCTTAGACTCCGACGCTGTTAATTGTGACTTTGGCAAATGGCAAGGGATTAGAACTTAGAAAACAGGTACAGGTTTATGTGAATTCTTTTGTTCTCTCCACTAGTGACCCGTTGATTGAACCAATGATCTATTAATCCAAAGGCTAGCTACACCAGATCAAGTTCTGTTTTGAACATAATAACTAAACTAAGGCTTTGTTTCGTTAGAGTGATTATAAAGAGGATAGAAAATGGTAGAGAGATAATAGTACGTTTGTGGTTATGTGGTGGAGGGTGGAAAAATTGAGTGATTTAGGTGTGGGGTTCTATCCTGCCTACTAAAACACACACTTCTTAGTCAATTGTATAATGCGTACAGGTTTGTTTTTGTCTTTTAAATTATTATTATTGTTATTATTATTATAGAAATGTTTGTCTTTGTTGTTTACTGTTATACGCGTTTGTCTTTGTCTTTATTTTTATTTATTTATATATTGAACGTTTGTCTTTGTTGTTTTGGTTGGTTGGCTGTTTTTTTTTTTTTTTTTTTTTTTTTTTTTTTTTTTTTTATTAATGAAGTTATCTATATACAATTTTTTAATACAAATATAATGCACAATTTTTTTAATCTAATAGGGACATGAGAGAGTAAATTTATACAAATTCTATTTTCTATCATATTACTTTTCTCTTTAATCAAATAAAATAGTTTTTCATCCCTCCACATTTTCATTTCTCTAACCAAACACAAATGAGAAAAAATTAAATCTTTTCTATCTTCCAAATTTCCCATCATCTCATTATTTTCTATTCTCCCACTTTTTCATCACTCCAATTATCCGGACACTAAATGGCAAGTAATTTATTATGATGACATGAAAAATCAGGATTACTTTTTTTAATTTTTTTCCTCGTTTCACTAATCTTTAGTGCTCCACAAGTAGGGTCCGGCTCCCCTTCCATTAAATTTCCTCTCATTTTGTCCCATTTTCAAAAGGATGTAAGACACTGCACAAGTAGGAAATCTATAGGTATGGAATAAGACATGTCAAATAACAAATATACAAGTTCTAATCCAATTTAATAATAGTTACCCAACATATATAAATAGACTGCTCACTTAGTCATATTCTCTGCTTCCGTGCTTACAATCCCACATAAAATAAAGAAAAAAATTCCTGCCAAAATACAATTCCAAAAACATAACATTGCTTGAATTTTTTAGCCGCCAACAGTCTATGGTTTTAAGATTTGACTGGCAATTTTTAGTTCCACAAGGATTTCAAGAAGTGCTCCATCATTCTGAAAATACCACCAATAAGTCACACGGTCCTCGCACACTCCAAATAGCACCTGCACAGCAAAAAGAAAGGACCTAATAGAGAGCACCGGTGTGGTACCGGCCAAATACCCTTTGAAGGTCAAGTCAGAACTATTCTCACTGCTCTAGAGTACTAGAGAGGGTAAATTATGCATACCTTGGTTCGTGAGGGTGCTTGGTTTTTATAGTAGTAGGGCTTGACCCCTTTTCCTTGGAGTAGAAGTCTTTTCCTTATAGGAGTCTCTTTGAGCGTATTTCGTGGGATCCTTTCCATATAGGAATCCCTCTTAGGTTTCACGAAACGTGGAGGACAAGTCATTTACTTATACACGCAAATGTGGTTAGCAAGCATTCGTTGACTAGTGCCATCAGTCTATATTGTGCCTTCAGTCTTCATACCGTCAGCTTCAGGATGACCTTCAGCTTTATTATCCCATCGGCCTGTGGTGCTCTTCACAACTTCATCCCGCCGTCAGTCATTAAACAAAGGCTGACGGCCCAGTAGGTACCGTCACCCACATCTCTTACTTGACCAATCTCTTTTTATCCTTATCAGTTGCCCCCTACTCCATATCTTCGTCACTTTTTATACTAACGGGTTATGGAGTACATGTTTTTGTCAATTGTGTTATTTTTAAAGAGGCGGGAAAATTATTTACAAGGGTTTCCTCGAGCCGCCGCGCACTTAATGCTTTGGACAGGTGGCATGTTCTTATTGGCTTTGCTTCTGACAAGGGCGTCGCTTCATCTTTCGCGCCATTCTATCCCATATATAAGTAGCACCTCCTCATCATTTTTCTCTATTTCATTCTTGCTGATCTTTGAGAGAGAGAGATCGTCGCCCTTATTTTCGTCAACGCAACCTTTACTTCCGTCAACTTATCTGTCACTTATCCTTGAAGCAGTTCTTCTCCAGAAGGTCATCTTATCAGTAAGTTCCATCTCCTCTTCTTTTTCATTTTTGCCTATTTCTTTTGTGAGGACGTCAGCCTAGGTACTTAGATTGGATTCGTCACTTGTAAGTAGTCAGATGTCAAGTGACGTGTCGTGTGAGGAGTTGTCAGTCCGCGAAGGAGCAGGCTACGACGAGACCTTTGATTCCGACGATGAGTTAGAGGACTTCTCGCCTTCGTCAGAGAGAGAGACATCAGCTCGATCTCCTGACGGTGATGAGAGTTACACCGAGGGAGATAAGGATGAAGTAGAAGAGGGAAGAGGAGAGGGTGAAGGTGACGGGGGTGATATAAATGTTGACGGCGATGATAGCAATGGAGATGATAGTGACGGGGATGAGGGACCAAGTGAAGGAACTTTAGATGGTCCTGGAGATAACCGTCCTTTCATTCTCCCTGAGGATTGGGCCATCAACAAATTTTTACCTAGGATGAGTGCTAAGGTTTTTAGGGAGTTGCGCACTCGTTACCAAATCCCAGACCATATCCTGATCCGTCTCCTTTAGGAGAATAAGAGTTGTTACTCAGGAAGAACCGCTGACGTGGGCATGTATGATGCCATGTTTGCTGCGGGTCTGAGATTACCATTGACGGCCCTACACCGTCAGCTGGCTGACTTCCTGGGCTTATCCGTCACTCAAATTGCCCCAAATGCCTGGAGGACTTTCATAGGAGCTGAGATCTTCTGGGGCCGTCTAAGTGGAGGAAACCGTCAGCTTACTTTAGACGAATTCTTTTACTGCTACAGGCCTCATCATATCGCCTCGTCTAAGGGGACATACCATTTTAATGTCCGGGAGAAAAATTTGAGGCTGGTATCAGATATGCTAGATTCCAATAGGAACTGGAAAAGTAGGTATTTTTTTGTTGAAGGGACGGATTGAGTTTGCCGTCAGGAGGAATGGGCGACGATGCCCCACGGTTATTTTGACAACACTTGGGCTTTTGTTAGGGATTCAGGTTAATCCCGTCAACTATGTTCCTTTTGTTTTTGAGGTGATGCTACTAACATTCCTTCTCTTTTTCCTTTTTAGCTTATACCCGTCCCCACATAACCGACGAATAGGAGGAGTTCATCTTTTGGGTTCTGGAAATCCCTTTGGAGGAACGTAAGTGTAGGGATTTGATCACCCTTGACACAATTCATTTATACTGTGGGGGTCTAGAGCCGTCAGCTGAAGCTCGAAGGTTGGAGGAATTTTCACGTTGACGTGAGTAGATTTCTTATTGGTTTCATCAGTTTACCCCTTCGTCTCTTATTCTAACGACTTTTCTTTGTATTGTAGAGATGGAATTTGCCAAACAGAGGATAAGGGCTGCCGCGGCCCGTCAGAAAGAGGAGAAAAGGGCAAAGGAGGTGGGGGGCGAGACCTCGTCAACCCCTAAGGTCGTCAGTAAGCAAGCAAAGAGGAAGCCCGACGGGAGTGATGGTCGTCCGTCCAAAAAGGCCGCCGTCACTCCTGGGGACGGTGTTGCAAAGGAGAAATCACCTCTTAAGCCGAGCCATGGTGTGGGTAAAGGGACAATGACCTCATTGGGTCCCGTCAGCGAGGGCCCTTACCGTCTCTTGACCCGTAAGGACTATGCCGTCGGAGAGGTTAAGTCCTTCACAAAGACAACGGAAATAGAGCCTTGTGACCTGTTGGAGACGGAGGATTTAGGGGCGTTAGCCCTTTTTTATCTCACTAGGGTATGCTTGCTACCTTTTGGTCGAATTTGATTTTATTTTGCTTTGATGAACTTTGACTGACGGCTGTGTTCTTTTCTTAGGCCTTGGTGCGTGTTACGGCCCTTCAAGACCGTTGTGTTGCAAAGGAGGGAGTCGTCACTCGGGTCCGGAAGCACAATACAAATCTGATGCATGAACAAGCTCAGTACAAGGATGCCGTCCGTACGCTGAACCAAGAGCTGAAGGAAGTCAGGGAGAAGCTGGTAGAGGTTGACCGTCAGAATGACAAGCTCAAAGAGGAGGTGACGGATCTAGGCCAAAGGCTACAGACGGCTGGGGTTGACGCGGTTCGAGACTTTAAGGCGACGCAATCGTTTATTAACTCTTGCGCCAAGTATTATGGCACTAGTTTTGACGATTGCCTTAAGTAGGTCGCGTCAGCATTCCCAGAGCTGGACCTATCCGGAATTACAATGGATGATGGAGGTGATGGCTCCTCTCAGCCTACTCCTACTCTTGAGTCTGACGGTGTTGTTGTCCTGGCCCAACCCGTTGCTAACCCTTCTCCTCCTGCTTCCAATACTCCAGCTGTGATCGTAAACGTTGAAGATCAGCAAGCTGACGGGAACCCTGCTGACGTTCCTGCTCCTTAGTTTTCTTTTATTTGTACTTCAACCTTGTATTTCAATTATTTTGCAAACAATCGTTGTGTTTTAATTATTTTGCAAACAATTGTTAAGTGCTCGTTTGGTTTTCTCGGGCTTTTGTCTGTATACAATTGTATTTATGTTATTTCCGTCGCTTTCATATCTGTTAATCAGTGATTGAGCCATACGAAGTCTTGGTAAGCATTCCCGTCTGTTTTGCAAACCCGTCAGTTTTTTGAACTAGTTGGAAGACTCCGTCGGTATAGATTTTTGGCGACTAATGTGTATATCCTTCTTATCTCGTCAGTTTCACGGGTTTCCTCCTGGATGATGAATCCAAGTACTGGTTCTGTCGCCTGAAGCCTGTCAGCCTTTGCGGCTTCGCCCGTTAGTTGCACTGTTTTTAGGGCCGTCAATTTCCTAATTTCCAGTCATCTTTATGGACTTAATGTAAGTCCGTTGGTTCTACAACGGCCCAATCCGTTTGGTGAGACCGTCAGTTTTTCAATTTTAGTTTGTCATGGCCTTGATGAACTTGTCACCTTTGTAGGCCCGTCGGCTTTTGAACCTTGTCCATATTATGATAGTTTCATCTATTAGGACCGTCATCCTTTTAGCTTCGGTCTGTCATGGGCTTGATGAGCTCGTCATCTTTTGTAGGCCCGTTAGTTTTAGGACCTCGTCCATATGATGACAGTCTCATCTATTAGGATTGTAAGCTTTTTAGCTTCGGTTTGTCATGGGCTTGATGAGCTTGTCATCTTTTGTAGGCCCGTTAGTTTTAGGACCTCGTCCATATGATGATAGTCTCATCTATTAGGACTGTCAGCTTTTTAGTTCGTGTGTTATGGACCTTGTCGTTTTTGTTGTTCACTTTTGTGAACTTAGTTGTCCACTTCTGTGGACTTTAAACCGTAGATTTCTAAAATAGATATTTCAACAATTTTGAATGAACTCCTCTTATTGTCATCCATTTGTAAATAAAAGTAATTCTAAAACCAAATCCTGCCTTTTGGGCTTAAAACAAAAAAAGAGGTATTGTTGCAAAAAACTAAAGTAAATGATAAAGCTGAGGAGTAAGACTAAAATTTGCTGAAATGTAAAAACGAAAGGTTGGTCTTCATGCTGCCGCTCCTACTGGTAATACTTTTGTAGGTGCTCGGTGTTCCATGGGTGTGGCAGCTTCTGTCCTTCCAACGTCTCCAGGTGGTAAGTGCCTTTCCTCTGCCACGACGTAACTCGGTAAGGTCCTTCCCAATTGGGGCTGAGTTTCCCTTGGGTAGGGTCCCTAGCGGCGCCCATGATCTTTCTAAGAACAAGGTCTCCAACTTGGAAGTCTCTGTGTCGGACTCGAGAGTTGTAGTGTTTGCCATGCGGTCTTGGTACCTAGCGAGCCTTTATTCTGCTGTTGCTCTGATCTCGTCCACTAGGTCGAGCTGTAGTCGCATAGCCTCGTCGTTTTTGTTCTCATCATGGTTGTGCACCCTGTAGTTCGTGAGCCTAACTTCGGCCGGGATGACTGCTTCGCCTCCGTACGTCAGTTGGAATGGTATCTCTCCTGTGGGTGGCCTTGCCGTCGTCCTGTATGCCTATAGTATGCTTGGCAATTCTTCTGACCATATACCCTTTGCCCCCTCGAGCCGAGTCTTGATAATCTTGAGCAAGGATCGGTTCGTGACTTCGACCTGGTCATTAGCTTGAGGGTGGGCGGGGGAAGAGTAGTGGTTCTTTATTCCTAACTGTAAGCAAAAATCTCAGAAGGAGTCGTTGTCGAATTGCCTCCCGTTGTCCGAGACAAAGACTCTAGGAATGCCAAACCTGCATATGATGCATCTCTAGACAAAGCTTTGCACATTCTTCTCTGTAATTGTGGCCAAAGTTTCAGCTTCCACCCATTTTGTAAAATAGTCAATGCCCACCACCAGGACCTTCAGATGTTGTACTGCTGTAGGGAATGGTCCCATAATATCTAACCCCCATTGTGCGAACGGCCATGGGGTCGTTATCGGGGTCAGCTCTTCGGTTGGTTGTCTAATAATATTGCTGAACCTCTGGCATTTGTCACAAGCCCTAACATAGGCTTCAGCGTCCTTCTACATGGTGGGCCAATAGTACCCCGCTCGCACAAGCTTGTGTACCAATGATCTAGACCTTGAATGGTTTCCGCAGATTCCTTCGTGTACCTCTCTCATGACGTAGTCTGCCTCTTCCATACCCAAGCATCTCAGATATGGTCGGGAGAAGCCTCTTTTGTACAAGACGTCTTTTATTAGGACGAACCTTGCCGCCTGGACCTTCAGTTTTCTTGCAACCTCCTTTCCGTCTGGTAATACCCCGTCTTTCAAGTATGAAACTAACGGCGCGGTCCAACTACTGTCGGAGCATATTTCCTGCACGTTGTTGGGATCTATTAGCGGAGAAAGCGGAACGAAAGAGAGTACATTACCAGGGATGACCATATGTTCTGCTGAAGCGGCCTTTGCGAGGAGGTCGGCTCGCTCGTTTTCTCCTCTGGGAATTTGGACGATTTTGGCTTCTAGGTCATCCACTCTCGCCCTTACTTGACCAAGGTACTTTTTCATCCTTTCACCCTTGCACTCGTAGTCTCCATTTATTTGGTTAGTAATGACCTGAGAGTCGCAATAGATGACTACCTTCGTGGCTCCTGCTGCTTTGGCGAGGTCGAGTCCTGCTATCAGTGCTTCATACTCTGATTCATTGTTGGTAGCGGGGAAGTCAAGACGGACCATACATTCAATTGTATCTCCTTCGGGCGATAGTAGCACGATGTCGGCCCCTCCGGCTTGTCGGTTGGAGGACCCGTCCGTATATATGCTCCAATGAGGGGACTCTTCTGCCCCCTTGTCTTCGTCATGAGTGAATTTTGCTATGAAATCTGCGACGATCTTTCCCTTGATTGCAGTGCGTGGGCCATACTGGATATCAAATTCGCTCAACTCTATGGCCCATAATGCCAATCGACCCGCAGCCTCAGGATTACTCATCGCCCGTCGCAAGGGCTTGTCAGTTAGGACGTTTACCGTATGGGCTTGAAAGTACGGTTTGAGCTTGCGGGCCGCCGTAACTAATGCAAAGGCAAGTTTTTCCATAGGCGGGTATCTTTCTTTAGCACCGCGAAGCGCTCGGCTCGCGTAGTACACGAGCTTTTGTACTTTTTCTTCTTCTCTGACTAAGGTAGCACTGATGGCTACGAGGGAGACGGCTAGATAGAGAAAAAGCTCTTCTCCTGGCTGCGACGGGCTCAACAGTGGTGGGGAGGAGAGATAAGCCTTTAATTCCTCGAATGCTTGCTGGCATTCGGTAGTCCACTCAAATGATCTCTTCAGCGTGCAGAAGAAGGGCAAACATTTGTCCGTCACCCTTAACACGAATCTATTCAGTGCCGCTAGCATGTCGTCAACGTAGACCTGTCGTCAACGTAGACCTGGACATTCCTCCCAATCTGTTGCGCAAACATTTTGCTCATAAGTCTTTGGTACGTTGCGCCTGCATTCTTCAGGCCGAAGGGCATCACTTTGTAACAGAAGAGGCCTTGGCTGGTCACGAATGAAGTTTTTTCCTGATCAGCTTCGTGCATTCAGATCTGGTTGTACCCCGAGAAAGCGTCCATAAAGCTCAGCAACTGGTGTCGGGCCGTTGAGTCTACTAGGACATCGACCCTTGGGAGGGGATAGCTATCTTTGGGGCAGGCTTTGTTAAGGTCGGTGAAGTCCACACACATCCGCCATTTCCCGCTAGCTTTTTTGACCATTACTACGTTCGCCAGCCAATCGGGATAGTATACTTCCCTAATGAAGCTTGCTTCCTGTAGCTTTCGGACTTCTTTTGCTATGACCCAATTTCGTTCGAGGGCGAACACTTTCTTCTTCTGTCGGACAGGTGGAAAGGCGGGCGATACATTCAACCTGTGCACCATGACTGAAGGGTCTATTCTTGGCATATCATCATGACTCCAAGCGAATACGTCTCGATTGCCTTTGAGGAAGGTTATGAGCTCTTGACGGATTGCGGGTTTAGCGAGTGTTCCAATTTTGGTCGTTCTGCTAGGATCGGAACTGTCAAGGGGTATCTCTTCTAGCTTCTCTACTGGCTCCATCACCGTCCGGTGCTCTTCTATACTCAAAGCCTGAAACTGATCTTCCATCTCCATCATGGCTACGTAGCATTCGTGCGCGGCCATCTGACTTCTGCACAGCTCCCCTACTTCGTAGTCAGTGGGGAACTTAATCATTAGGTGGTAAGTCGAAGTTACCACCTTCCATGAATTGAGCATGGGTCGTCCGAGGATGGCGTTGTAGGCAGACGAGCGATCGACCACCAAGAATGTTACGCCCTTGGTTATCTGCTGAGGGTAATCTCCTACCATTACAGACAATGTGACCGTACTCAGGGGGAATACCTGGCTCCCTCCGAAGCCCATGAGCGGGCCATTTGTCGGAATCAATCGCTCCCTGTCGATCCTCATCTGTTGGAACGCCGGGTAGTATAAAATAGCTGCTGAACTGCCGTTGTCGACCAACACCCGATGCATGTTGTAGTCTTCTATCCGTAGGCTGACGACGAGCGCATCATCATATGGATGGTGAAAGCGTCGTGCATCCTCTTCTAAGAACCCGATTATGGGGCCTTCTCTTCGTGCTATCTTCGGCACAACTCCCATCATCTGAACATTTTGTACCATCCGAAAGTAGGTTTTGCGGGCCTTTTTGGATGACCCAGCGACAGCCGTTCCTCCTACGATCATCCTTATGTTCCCTATCGGGGGCCTTGGTTGCTCATTATCCCATCGGGGGTGTTGGTCTTGTGGGGGTGGATTCGTTTTCTCCTTACTAACGAACTTCTGCAGTTTTCCTTGTCTGATAAAGGCCTCAATCTGCTGCTTTAGGTCATAGCAATCAGCCGTATCGTGACCATGGTTGCGGCAATATTTGTCCCTAAAACGTTTGTTAGGATCGCTCTTCAGCTTTCCCGGGAACGTCAGAGCCTCCTCGTCCTTGATTTGCATAAGGACTTGATCTATCGGGGTAGTCAATGGAGTGAAGCTCGTGAATCTTCCTCCTAGGGGCTTAAGGCGCCTCTCATCTCTTTGGTCTCCAGTCCTTGCTTTCTTTCGGCCTTGGTCTTGCCGAGTGTCTTCCTGCCTCTCTCTTTTCTTTGGCCTTTTATCTCGCGCCAACAGCGCGTCTTCGGCGTTTATATACTTTGTGGCCCGATAAAGTACTTCCGACATGGTCTTTGGGTCGTTTTTATACAGGGAGAACAAAAACTTACCCTTCTTCAGCGCATTCGTGAATGCTGCGACAAGTATCTTATCGTTAGCTTCGTCGATCGAGAGTGCCTCCTTATTGAAACGAGATATGTAGGCTCTTAAAGTTTCATCCTCTCGCTGCTTGATACTCATCAAACAAGCCGTAGACTTCTTGTACCGATGGCCTCCGATGAAGTGCGCAGTAAATTGAGCGCTAAGTTCTTTGAAGGTGCTGATGGAGTTTGGTGTTAGTCGGCTGAACCAAATTCTCGCCGCACCCTTCAGCGTTGTAAGGAAGGCCCTACACATGATCGTGTCTGCCACTCCTTGAAGGTGCATCAGGGTCTTGAATGTCTTTAGGTGGTCCAGAGGGTCCCTGACCCCGTCAAAACTGTCTATCTGTGGCATGCGAAACTTACTCGATAGGGGGAAGGAGTTGATGGTGGCGGTGAACGGCAAGTCTGTTCGGTTGACAAGGTCGTCAAGATCACTGGACACTCGCCCCTTGAGAGCGTTCATCATTATCTCCATTTGCTCCTTCATCGCCTGCATCTCTGCGATAATAGGTGGCGGGGCTGTATCTACGAGGGAAGGGAGGCTCACGTTTTGCCGCTCCGGTTTACTCGGGGCGTTACTGGCTTGGGGTCCCTCTTAGTGTCTTCTGTCAGTGCTGGTTCCTCCTTGATCAGCTCCTTGGTTGTCCGGTGCTGCGTCCTTCTAGCGCAGCTGCTCTTCTAGGTCGTGATTTTGTCTGGTGAGGTGTTCCACAACCGCGGTGAGAGTCTTAACTTGCTTCTTGAGGGCGGTCATGGGTGGTTCCTCTTCTTGAATGTCGTTAGTGGTTGCCATTGAGCGGGTGAGCACCACGCAACTTTTATCCGGGAAGCGGTAATATGACTTTACACTACACGATTTCCCACAGACGGCGCCAACTGATGATGCCGAAAATACCACCAGTAAGTCACACGATCCTCGCGCGCTCCAAATAGCACTTGCACAGCAAAAAGAAAGGACCTAACAGAGAGCACCGGTGTGGTACCGGCCAAATACCTTCCGAAGGTCAAGTCAGAACTATTCTCACTACTCTAAAGTGCTAGAGAGGGTAAATTATGCGTACCTTGATTCGTGAGGGTGCTTGGTTTTTATAGTAGTAGGGCTTGATCCCTTTTCCTTGGAGTAGAAGTCTTTTATTTATAGGAGTCTCCTTGGGCGTATTTCGCGGGATCCTTTCCATATAGGAATCCCTCTTAGGTTTCACGAAACGTGGAAGGCAAGTCATTCACTTATACACGCAAACGTGGTTAGCAAGCATTCTTTGATTAGTGCCATCAGTCTATATTGTGCCTTCGGTCTTCATACCGTCAGTTTCAGGATAACCTTCAGCTTTATTATCCCGTCGGCCTGTGGTGCTCTTCACAACTTCATCCCGCCGTCAGTCATTAAACAAAGGCTGACGGCCCAGTAGTTACCGTCACCCATATCTCTTACTTGACCAATCTCTTTTTATCCTTATCATATAGGTATGGAATAAGACATGTCAAATAACAAATATACAAGTTCTAATCCAATTTAATAATAGTTACCCAACATATATAAATAGACTCCTCACTTAGTCATATTCTCTGCTTCCGTGCTTACAATCCCACATAAAATAAAGAAAAAAATTCCTACCAAAATACAATTCCAAAAACATAACATTGCCTGAATTTTTTAGCCGCTAACAGTCTATGGTTTTAAGATCTGGCTGGCAATTTTTAGTTCCACAAGGATTTCAAGAAGTGCTCCATCATTCCTCACATTATCTCATTCTATTAATTTCTTTATCTTTATCTTATTTTTTAATTTGTTTTTCTAAGTGTTCAGCTGATCTCGGAGAAAATCGTGAATTCATAATTTGATTTAAATTTAAGTTGGCTGATGGAAAGAACATATTTCTTCGGCATGACCACAGGCATCTCGCTAGTCCCTTAATTCCAAAATATGGGTTTAAGGTCGTATATGATACTATATGCAATTTTCCAGCCAAAGTGGACACGGTGCAGCCACGTGAGCTTAGAGAGAAATCTCATGTGATGGATTGGGGGAAACTACTCTGGTTCAATTGATCATACCCAAGCAATGCTTTCATAGGGTGGTTAGCCATCGAAAATAGGCTGACAACAAGAGATTACAAGGCTAAATAGAGCTACATACTTGGGGGATTTGTTGGTCCCTAAATGATGACAGTCCTGTTAAGGTGGTGATCACTAACGTACCTAAATAAAGAAATTAATTGTCTTGAAATAAATGAGACGCCAGATATTTATAGTCTCTCATACCTTTCGGTGATAGACTTGTCTCATGATAAAGAGACGTGTCTCATCTAAAAGGTATATATGTTCAATTAAACAATGTTTAATTAATTCATTTGCGTTAGTGAAGCAACACCATCCATTAAAGAGAGGGTTATTGCAATAGTGAGGCAACGCCATAAATTGTCTTGATGACAGGGACCATCTCTTCTGGGATTATGAAATGCAACTTTGCCTTATCTTTGATGCTATTTATAATGGGAAGATTTGGTAGTTGGGGGATCACTCGTCTGAAAGGTAACGGCTTGAGAGTTTCTATTTTGTAAACTGGCATGGTGGCCTGTTGTCTAATGTCTATAGCATCAGGCTGCAAAGCAATTGCAATTATTTATGCTGGTTCTGTCTGGACTGTGCGGCAGATTTTGAAGAAGACCGAAAGATTGTGCTTTAAATCACTGATTGATTGTGCTATTTTTTGGTATCTAGATTGATTGTGCTATTTTTTGGTATCTAGCTTGGGTCTGTCTTGGTTAAAGTTGTTCTGAGGGGTTCATCTCTAGTTTATTGTAGTCCCTTTTGACATGTTTTGCTGGTTCATCTCTAATATTCACTGATTTACTCTAAAAAAAAAATAATGTTACCACAGAAGAAAGAGATAAACGACACAAAAGTCTACGTTTTCCTCTAGAAGCTTATTAAAATACTCTTAAAAGAACCTTAAAAAGTCCGTTACCGTAAGCAAAAGGACACATAGCAGCATTTCCTTTAAATAAAATATTGATTCTTTCAAAAACGAGGGACCTTCTTCAAGACGTCACTATTCAACCACCCTAAGACGCGGTTGTTAGCTACATTATTAATTCACACTAACTTCTATTTGAATAAATACTGTTTATTTGTTAGAAATTGAAAATTTATTATTGATATTATATAAAATAATTTTTAAAGTGTGAATAGTGCTGTAGGACCAAAAAATGCATAAATATGTGCATTTTGTTAAATTTGGTGGTCCTATGAACAATGCCGTGAGACCCTAAAAAAAGCCAAACGCATTGAAATGTGCATTTAATGCTATCCAAACTCACACTACTCTGCTTTCATTTCCACAAACAAATCCTAGCATCCTAAACTCCTTTTTCAGAGAAGAATTAGCATCAATAAACAAGTGAAAACTTCTCCATTCACTATTCCCAAAGAAGAAAATGGTTGAGAAAACGAACTAGCAGGTGTTCCCTTTCTCACCAGCAGCTAAGCAACCCAGAAGCGACGAAGAGTTGTTGTAAAATAGCGGAAGCTCAAATTATCAAGATTAATTGTGAAAATATTTTAAACAGTGAAAGATTTTCAAACTAACAATAGGAACGAAGAAAATTAATGCAAAAGAAAATAAACACAAAACACCAAAAATTACGTGGTTCGACAATAACCTACATCTATGGGTGACGTCGAACAAATTTCACTATAACAAATTTGGGATAATACAAATTGGTATAGAAGCACTCTCACAAACCCAAATCTCAAATACACCCAAATAACTCTCTCTCACAAATACAAAACCATAGGTTCACAAATACTAAATACGAATATCAAATACCAAATACTAAATACGAATTGCGCACAAACCAAAGAGAGAGTCACAAATTAAATCCAAAAGTTGCAACGCACCAAGAGAGAGCAAATCACCAAATTGCAGAACCAAAACCATATGGCAACAAACCTCTCTCACTATTCCAAATTGCAACCTACAAATATCAAATAACCAAACCAAGAGGAGGCCTCTTTTTCTCACATCCTCTCATCTCTTTCTCTCTAATTTTCTGTAGTAGCACTATGCTTATATAGGAGACTTGAGTCGGCTAGTATATCCAAAATCAAGAAGGACTAGACTTCTTTTCCACACACAAAAAGAGAATTGATAGGGCTAAATCCCAGGGTAGAAGGATTGAACTAACGGAGTTAGACTTTAAAGACGAGGTGACCGAAAGAGACGATTTAGTTGGTCTAACAAAATTGGTAGACGAATCCGCGACCCGGACGGAAAGATAAGGAGATGGATAGACACTTTTAAGTGAACGGATAAAAAGGAGACGGTCTGTTAAAGCCACGTGTCACCCTTATGGCATCTACATGGCACCCATGTGGCATGGGTTGTCTCCAATGATTTTGGTATGGAAATGTCTTGTGCTTCATGCCCCACCATAATTATAGGAATCTCTGTAAGGAAATAATCTTGTAAATTGCGAATATTAATGAAGATCTTCCCTACAAGGAAATACTCTCTCTACCAAGAAATTAAGATCGGCTCTATACTACTATAAAAACCCGAAAACCCTCACAAATCAAGGTACGCGTAATTTTTCTAGCTCTGACACTCTAAAGTTGTAGAAATTCTCTCTAACTTAACCTTTGGAGGGAATTTGACCGGTACTCTCTGCAAGGTCTTCTTTATTTCTGTTTCGCAAGTTCTGTTTAGAGCTCGTAAGGATTGTGTAGCTCACTGATGATTTTTGACATCATCAGTTGGCACCGTCTGTGGGGAGAATGAGAAAACAAGCCATATTACCACTTCCCAGACAAATAGCTTTATGGTATTCGCTTGATGGCAACCAACAACAATAACAGAGATGAACCACGCACTGCTGCCCTTGAAAGACAAGTACAGACTCTCGTCGTGGCTATAGAATGTCTTACTAAGCAAAACCATGACCTATAGGAATAACTACGCCGAAGGAATGCGGGACCCAACAATCATGGGGAGGAGCAAGAGGGTACTAGCGTTGAAAGAAGGGACCAAGAAGGACCAGAAGATAGCAACACCCTGAGTAGACAAGAGCGACAAGATACCAGCCGTCCATCCATCGCAGATATGGCATCGCCATACATGGTTGGAAAGATGCAGATGATGAAGGGACGGATGGACTTCATGATGAATGCCTTCAGGGGACGAGTGTCAAATGACCTCAACGAGTTGGTCCACTAGACGAATTCACCCTTTACTACACTTGTCACTTCGTTCCCCCTTCGGCCAAAATTCCGTATGCCACAGATAGAAGCCTACAACGGGTCAAAGGATGCCTTGGATCATTTGGAGCCATTCAATTGGGTCGAAATCCAACAACTAGCTAGTGCCATCACTGGTTCCTCAAAAAAAAAAAAAAAAAAAAAAAAAAAAAATAGAAAAAGAAAAAAGAAAAAAGGGCTAGTGCCATCATTCTTTCAAGCTGTTTCTACTAATTATTCTACTTAGTTGCCTGCGGTTGTAGAGATGAATTGATCAATGGTGGTGCCCATAGTCGGTTAGGATGACATTTGAATTCTTTCTTATCAATAAAGCGATGTTAAAGATATTATATAGTATTTTACTATGTAGACTTCATAAACAAGTGTGTCAAATTTTAAATATAAAAGAAAAAACGTAATTAAGAATTTAATTTTTTTATTATATTATTGATTTGATACCCATTAGAGTTACTGCCAGTTTCAATTTATAATTAAGTTTTGAGAGATGTTAAAGATATTACAAATTTTGTCCTAAAAATTATGCAAACTATGTGTCATTGATGGTGTGCATGGGAGATTTCATCTCTAAGCTTTTAGGACAAAAATGTTGACAAGGGATTTTATAGTTAGAACACTTCATGCAATGTCCAAATACTAAATATTCTCTGCATTTTAAGGACTTTCTTCTCTCAAATGATAAAACATCCGGTTGCTTTTATTTTTTTCCAACACTCACCAAACACAAAATAGTAATGTAGCCGTTTATTCAACATGTTGTTCAAACAACACCAATCATAACCATTGTTATGCTAATTTGCAATTTTTTATTTAGTTGATAACAATTTTAATATTATATATATATATATATATATATATTAAGTGTATTTAGAAAGTTAGTTATGATTTCAAAAAATGTAAAAAATGCTCCAATCTAATTTGATTTTTTATTTATTTTTATAATAGATAAAAATTCTATTATAACTTAATTTAAGTGTATATGTGTGTGAAGTTATATCTTAGAGACTTGAACTCTGGTCCTTACCCCCCACACCTCACAAATACTTATAATTAGATAACCTTTATTCCTAAAAAAAAAGGGTTAAAATTGTAATTCAACAAAATTCAAAAACAAAAAACTACTGAAAGTTCAAATATGTGTATAAACACCTTTGAACGTTTAGACCCCCAAAATACAACTTAACCAATTCAAGCAATATGTCAAACAACTAGTGTGCGGAAACTTAACATATGCTATAATATGAAATTGGTTAAAAACTATCTAAGCCAAAACAGAATAAAATCCACAGCAGATAATATAAAGGCAAAGATAGAGAGGAAGGAAGATGCAAACACAAAGACAACACGCGATGTGTTATTGAAGAGGAAACCGAAGCCCTCGGCGTAAAACTTCTCCGCCGCCCTCCAAGCAGTAAACAATCCACTAGAAAATACAGTTGGGATACAAGGACAGCAATAGACCCTCCAAGCCTAATCTACCCAGTGCACCTAAGCCCTCCAAGCTTCTTGCTCCAACGAGGTTGCGCCGAACCTTTTTCTTTTCTAGCTTCCCGGATTCCGCTACTAGACCATAGCAACAACCAATGAAGATTGGTTCCTTCCTAACTGCTTCCCAGAAATCCAAACGACTGTCTCACAGTGATGATGATGGTGAGAACCAGGTTTGGTATAATGCCTCTCAAGGATTTGACAATGGAGAGGAAGAGAGTTGAGGAATTTGAAGAGACTCTAAGGTAGAGATTGTGGGTGAAGTAATCTGGTTTTTCTTTAGGGTTTCTCTCTCAAAATTCTCTCTGGAAGCTCTCTTTCAATCGTAGGTAAAAGGGGTATTTATACTGGAGTGGGAGAGGAATGTGAAACGTCAGGTTTTACAAAACAGGGGTGGCTCGCGGCTTGACCTCGCGGCTTGACTAAGTCGCGAGATCCAGTCGCGAGTTAACCGTATGGCCAGTTGTCCTGTTTTGTCCTGTAGTGCTCCAGCTAGCATGACTGTTCATCTTCCAGCATGCTTGGCACGTGTGTTGCTTCTGGCGGCTTGCAGCCGCGAGTCACCCGCGAGTCCCAGTCGCGAGTCTCTGTTTTCTTGCACACTCTTGAGCAATCTTCACTCTATCTCACTCACTACCCTTACAACAAACCCACCTAAATATAGGGTTACTAAATGCTGAATTACAAGCAAATTTGGCACGGAATAAAGCCAATTAGATGGTTGAATAAATTCAACCTTACAATTACCAAAGAAACTTTTTTCCTAAAAATTAGCATACACTAAACCAAGCAGTTTACTAATTTTCAAAATGTTAAATTTTAGCTTCTTAAAAATCCCTTCCCATATAACCTCACTAATAATAGATAAATTCAAACTGAAAGATTAAGGCATCAAACTAAAAAAAAAAAAAAAAAAGCCTCATCACATGTGTGGAACGCGTGTGATGAGGCTAGTATATATATATATATGGCGGGTAAAATATTCTGATCAAATAATCTAGGACTTATTTTTGAAATACAAATTCTCTGTGTCACTTTTTGTGTATCACTCCATGAGTAAGAGTAGTACTCATGGAGTGGTACACAAAAAGTGGTACAAAGGATTTGTATTCTATTTTTGTATAATTTTTATTTTATTTTTTTATTTTGTCTTCTTATAAGACAACTACATTTGTCAATAGGTTGTAATATTTGTAGGTAACCATTTTGTAAGTAAGAACACATATTGTTCTTAGCATTTCATTCTTTCTTTTAGTCTGTTAGGTGGAGGGCGGGTGGGGGGAGTGCACTAGCGAGGTAAATTGAGTTCTAACAAATTTATTGCTAAAAAAATATAATATGAAGTTATGAACAACCAAAAAAATTTTTTTAAAAAAAAATCCAGCTACAATGAATCTGAAAAATAAAAACTAATTAAGGAAGATAAACAGCTTTATGGTCACTCGCAAATCATAGAGTGGATCTCCTTTGATGATAAATTGATAGTCATGGTGCAGTTCATTTCGACAGACTTCTTCTTTTTCATTATAAACATCAATTCCACTTTCCCACTAAGCTTGGCATGGCTGTTTAGCACCAACAACCCACTTTTTAAGTCACCTGCAAGATTGGCAGAACTTGGCAAGTCCTTTGAATTCACATTTAGTGTGACACCAACTTTTTTGGTCGAACGCAGCCCAGCCTTACCCTTAGGAATAGTGACTTGCCCTGCAGTCACACCCTTGTACATGAATGTGGCAATGGTGCTATCATATTTATAAGGACCAAAGTTTGCATTCTTAACCCTCAATTGGGTTGTGAAGTTTATATCAAAGGAAGGTGATGTTGAGTTGCCAGTGGTCACGTTGTGGAATGTAACATCATTGCCCAACCTGACTTTTGGAGTCTTAACACGCATTACAATGAGTGCAAAAACCAAGATGACTATGGTTTGGAACACAGCAAAAGCAGCAATATATATGGCCAATTTGATCCTTTTCTTTCGCTTGAGCTCCTCTGCAGATGTTTTAGAGCCAGACTCTTCATCACTTCTAGGCTCCTTACTTTCTGGTCCCAAAGGGTTCACTTGTTGGTTTGTTTTCTGCGCCATTTTCTAATTCTCTTGGAAACAGTGAACTATGAAGAGTGTTTTTTTTGTCTCTTTGTGTTATAGTTCCCTTTTGTGACAGGAATTTAAAATGAAAAGGAATTTTTTTTTTTTTTTTTTTGGTGTGGAAATTGTGGGGAGACATGTCTGCCATATATAGGTTTGGACAATGTATGTGATGGAGTGAATTATGGGTTGAGTACTTCCTGTTTAAGGTTACTTAACAAGGTATATTTTTCTTTCAGTCAAAAAACGCGTGTTGGTTGTTATATTTGACTTCTAGATGGTCTGGCAAGTAAGAATTTACTTATTAAAAATTTGAAAGAGGACACGATTCTATTCTTTTTGCTAAAAAACGTGTCGTTTTGCTTCTACAGGATAGAATTGAAGTCTAGGTCTTTTTAATTAAGGGAACAACATACGGTATGTGGCACTTTTTACACGGTAACTATGAAATGCAGACCTAGCAAACGCTATTAGTCAGGGTGGGTTATGGGTAACTTGAATTTTTTCACATGTAAAATAAATAAAAATAGAAATAAGACTAAACGCCAAAAATAACAAAATTCTCAAAAATAGAAGTTAAATATACAGATATTTTCAAAGTTCACATTATCATCATAAAAGAAAAGAAAAGAAAAAGAAACACTAAATATTAGGTAAAGAATCCGTCTTAAGTGCATCTGTTTCTATTGTGTGTAAACTGTAAAGTAATAATAAATTTATATTACCTAGAAAGATAACTAAAAAAATAAAACTTTAAAAATAAAACATAACATATTATGTAAAGAAGAATAAATGTATATTAATATGAATTGCACTCCAATCCATTCAATGTTAATAGTAGATCTAGCGTTAGAAATATTCATATTTGAAATTTGCTATTTGCCATATATATTTTCCCAGACCATTTACCCATAGCGCTACATATCCCATTATCCTTAAAAAAAAGTTTTAAAAAAGCCATCAAGTTGGGTTGGGTCAACCCGTGTTTACTCCAAATTAAAAATCTAATTTATCAGGTCTAATGAAATATTTGACAAGTCCTAAAGCTCGCTACATAGTTATTCATATTTGACATTTGCTATATAAATTTCCCCACACCATTTACCCATAGCCCTTCATATGTTATCCAAAAATATTTTGATGATCTTAAGCTTTTCTAAAGTCCAACAGGAGACCCATATAGTGAGTTTTGAACTAGCTGTAGGCGTATCACATAACTGCTACCTCACTTATTTCCATTCTTTTTTAAATTGTCTGTGGTTTTCAATGTGTTGTTCACTGATGAAGCATAATTGAGATTATATGACCAAAAGTTGCATCCTAGACCCCAAATCCTGTTTCATCACAAAATCTAATATGAGACTACTGGATTGAAAAAGAAGTTCTATAAACTCACACAGATTAAAATGAATCCATACCAAGAAATGGCTACAAGACGCTACTATTTTTGTCCTTTCCTCCCAACTTTTCATTTTCATTTATGGTTTGAGCTATAGGTTCTCTCAACTTCAATTCTTATGCAATTTTCAGTGTGTATATATATATATATATAAAGTCAAATTTTGCGCCACGTGTTCCATTTAAGTTTTTAAATTTTTGTACCAAGTAAGTTAATTTTATGTAGAAAACTAGAAGTTCAATATAAATAAACCATAAAAAATCTAATCATATATATAACCCTATATATAAAATTAGAAGAAGAGTGAGTTTGAATGATTTTACTTTTATGAGTAATTTTTTTGTGTAAATAAAAATAATTCAAATTTATAAATCATTTATGTAATACTATAAGGACAAGACTTAGATACAGTACTTAAATGTTGTTCCTTAGATTGTCCTATATTGCTTAAGAGAGTGTTGTGTGTAGTATAACTTGTCTCACCTTCCCTTAAAAGTTACCATGGCTTTTAAGTGGAGTTGTGGTGTGCCTTTGTGTTAGAACCCCTTTCTCTCTCCCTTGTGTGTGTGTTTGTTTCTCAAAAAAAAAAAAAAAAAGTGCTGTTCTTTAGGTTCCCTTTTTAAAATTCTGTCATGTGTATTTTTTCTCATGGGATGGAAGCAGGGGCGGAGCCAGAGGGGGGCGAGGGGGGGCACCTGCCCCCTCTGACTCCTAAAATATCCTTGCATATGTAGTCCTCTAGTTACTCCCTGACATTGAGAAAAAAAGAAAAAGAAAAAAAAGGACACCCACTTGAAAGTGACCCAGGAAAAAGAAAGGAAGGAGAAGTTATTCTCAAAGAACAAACCATGTAACCTTTTCACCATTTCACTATTCTCATAAGCAGTTTTTGTCTGTCTTGCACCTATTTCACCACTTTTTCTTTTTTATTTAATATCATTATTTTCACCGTGATATATTTTACAGCATTTTATTATTAAGTGATGCTATAGATATTACAAATTTTACTACTTATGTCTTACAAATTAGCATCTCACCAATCACAAAAAATAATTTCAAACATATATTCATTATATTGTTTAAGTAACACTACTCACATTTTTATTTTACCACATCAATTTGTAAAATTTGTAGTAGCTATGACTATGAATTGGTTATTTTTGTTTATTTATTTTAATACTATGAAATATATTCATATTTTCTTACAATTGTTTTGTTATTATTATTGATTAATATTTTTTAGATTAATTTTACTTTTAATATTGTTTTTTTAATTTTGCCCCCTCTAGACTAAAATTCTAGCTCCGCCACTGGATGGAAGTATATTTTTTAATTAAGTAGTCACATGACTGAATCTTAAAAGAGAAACTTAAAGAACAACACTTAAACTATTGTATCTAAGTTTTGTCCATACTATAAATATGTATGGTCCATTAATAACTAGGTAGAAACATATATATTATATATGATGTGTATGTTAACTGCGGTTATTTTTAATTGTACAACATCATGAGTTATATAAAAGAAATGCCTTTTGTGCCTACAATTAAAATTCTGAGCATGAGTGTATGGCTATTGTCTCTCCCTTTATTCTGGTGACTTTATCAGTGACAGTTATCTCGAGTTCACAACTTATAAAACTTCTGTATTAAATGAAAGACCTATATTTTGGTTGGCTTAAACTTCAAGTTCGTCTTTAACTACATTCGAGTAATTAATTTCCTAGAGCCTTGGAGGACCCTTTATGAAATGCTATGTTATATAGTGTAGGTACTCAGGCAGCATCATATTCTATAAAAAGAGAGATTATCAAAAAGATTCAATAGAAAAATATTTTGATTATCATATTCTATAAAATACTATCTCAGTTTCTAAAACATTACTATATTGTGCGTCCTTGGGGTTTGTTATCTTTGAGAATAGTTATTCAAGTACCACATTGATTGGAAACAAGAGAGGAGAGCCCAACGCATTGTATAAAGCAGGCGCAAGGCACACGGAGTAACATACTTACCTGGACGGGGTCAATGAGTGATCAAAAAGGCTCATGGCCTAAGTTGGTGACCTCCATTGCACCTAACGGAGGGGTGCCCGCCTAAGGTCTTCCCAAGTGGAAGATCCTACGTCATTATTTGTTGCACTGGGGGCCTGCGTTATTATTCGGATGAGTTTGGGTGGTTAAGTATCTCACAAATGGTTGAGCTAGGAAGCAAGGGATTTGGTGACACACCTCATCTGGGGTCGTAAATGGTCATGGTCATGGTCGAGTCATTTGATGATTTTATTTTTAGAAATTGCTTGCGTGATGTTATAATTTTAATTTTTAGACAATGATGTTATAACTTTTCCAAAATTGCTATTTATATAATTTTTCAGAAATCGCCCAAATTGCACTTCTTGTTTGTATCCCCGGTACATTTGTCCGTGTGTGCTTCCGAGCGTTTGCAGTAGTCAATATAGGGGAAATGAAATTAGTGTTTCAAATTTTAATTTCAGGGAAGGACCGGAATTGTACTTATCCCATTATCCCAAATTTACCCTTGTCAACTAATACATGTAATAATGTAAAGGATCCAAAAGTAAACATTGCTTCTGATATTCGAACTCTTTTGCCACAATTACATGCATTTCATTATCATTTCAACCTAAATTAGGTTTGAAATTTAATAGTTTTAAACCTTTAGCCGCAGTAGTTTTTCCTTTTCCTATTCGGATAAAAGAGAACCTGTGGTGGGCAATGTGCATCGTAATATAAGCTTCAGCGCTTGATTACATTTCTATATCAACCACGTTAGGACAAGTGCCAAGGTAAAAGCCCTTTTGAAGCCTTGCTAAGGTAAGTCTTTATAACCAAAAAAAAAAAAAGTGCTAAGGTAAGCTAGATGGAATAAGATGCTTTGAGCTAAATTCGAAATGACCTTGGTATAACTCATCCTGGCCCCAGTCTGCTGCCCTTTTAGATGGACGGTGCTTGTTGAACACAATGTTGGACCCTTTCAAATAAGCAGAACTGACCCAATTATGTTGATTTTATAATAAAACAAAAATATCTGTCCAAGTTTTCTATAGTAAACTAATTGGGCCATATTTCAAAGCTTTTGTTACCGCTGTTGCTATCCATGGACCTAGAACCCACTTGATTAAACCAACACAACACTTTGTGTTTTGTTTTTCATGGGCTGATGATGGATTGAATAGTTTTGTTTATTTTATTATTTTTTAAAGCTTAGGTTGACTCAAAGAGCTTGTGTTTAGAAAGTGCCAACCCATTATTGACATTCTACTCACGCTAAATTATGATATGATATAAATATAACTAACATAGGATCAAATTACACCAGGCCAAACTTAGCTCGAGGAGCACACACTTATAATAGCAGAGCTAGACCTTAGCTTTACCACAAGGATTGTCAACTTAAATGTGAGAGTAATAGACATGCTTCCTAAAAGGCTAAAATCTTGTCATTACAACCATTACCCTATAATATAATATATATATATATATATATATATATATATATAGACAAAACTGAAAGAAAATTTAATTAGATTTTAAATTGGAATTTAATTAGAGTCTAATTTTGTATCATGTGTCTTATCTAAACAAAATTTAAAAATTTTTGTGCTAAGTGAGTTAATTTAGTGTAAAAATTGGATTTTAATTAGAGTTTAATTTTGTGCCACATGTCCCATCTAACCTCTCTTTTTTTTTTTTTTTTTTTTTTTTTTTTTTTTTTTTTATAAATTTTTTGTGTGAAGTGAGTTAATTTAGTGTAGAAAACAAGGAGTCCAATATAAATAAACCTAGGTAATATATATATATATATATATATATATATATATATATATAACCAAAACTTAGAGAAAATTGGATTAGAATCAAAATTAGATTTTGCCTTTGTTAGCTTTTCATACAAATTAAATTGTTTAGATTTTTACTGTTATTTATTTATTTCTAAACTAATGACTATATTTTTTATACCGTTTATATTTAGATATTTTGTATGTGAAGATTGTAAAAAAATAAAATTAAACTAAACGATTCTATGCATCTATCATATCCCCATTCAATTTAGGAGATATTATTGAATCATTTTATTCTTTTATTATGTGTTGTATTTAGTAGAATTTCACGAACAATGATAGTGAATTGATATTTATATGTAGTGTTCAATAATGATTTTCAAAATTATATATATATATATATATATAACAACAGTGCAATGAGAAATTTGGTGTAACCAATATCATTAAAATTACAAGGAAAAATCATTTTAGTATATTCAAATGTCCTCGTCGAACTAATATCCTGTATATTTAATAACTCAAACTAACATCAATGACACTACTACAATTCATTATTCTTATGCATAAACATTAGTTTCATACTAGTTATCATAATAATAAAAATTAGTATAACAATCCCTCATAATTGAAAAATTGTACAATATTCTGGAAGTACAGTAATGTTATATTTCCTCCACTCATTTGAATGGTGGGTTTCAACATGTAAAACACATGCGTGTTTGAAAAAAAGCTAGAATAACTCTTTAGTGGGTGAATGCATACATGGGTGTTTTCGAAAAATAATAACTATATTATGAAATGTGTGTATGCCGCCGCTAGCTCACATGGGTGAATGCATACAACCGCTCTATGAGATATCCGGTCCTGTAAAAACTGCAATTGTGACAAGAACGAAGGTAAAACTATCTCAATTCTCAACCAATACTAGTGGGTTGATCAATTCCTTCTGAAATGAAGCATCTAATAGACTAGTTAAGAAGTTAGACACGTATTTATAATGGTAATCTCAAAAATCACCAGTTTTGCCTTGGATCATACTATTAGGTTGATAAGCATCAGTTATAAGCCCGATCATATATGAATAAATTTACGAATGATAAGCAAATAGAAAAGAAAAAATGTCCAAAATGTGGGATCCTCAGCAACTAGAGTCGCTAAACTTCAATGGTGCTGTATAATCATACAAAAAGTTAATGCATAATAATGTTGTACATGTTGGGTTTTGTGGAGCCTAGTTATATTTGATCTAGTTGACGACCTGACCCGATCCGAATAATGTTGCGTGGTTTTTTAATGGGAGATTTTTTGAGGGTTAGTCCATGGGCCTCAAATCTACAAAAGATTGTTTACTTTGTCTACTATAAAAGCTGAGTATATTGTAGCAACTGAAACTAGAAAGAAGATGATTTGGCTACATGGCTTTTTAGATGAATTGGGTAAGAAGTAGGAGATGGGCATTCTACACAATGAAAGTTAGAGTGCAATTTTTCTTGCCAAAAATTTGGCTTTTCATTCAAAGTCGAAGCATATACAGACAAAATACCACTTTATCCATTACCTTATTGAAGATAAGCTGATAATACTTGAGAAGATTTGTGGATCTAAGAACTTGGTAGACATGTCGACTAAGGATGTTACTATTGAGAAGCTAAAGCTATGTGTAGTTTCAGTTGGTCTTCTAGCTTGAGGATAGGAGGATGAATTGCAGGGATGAGGGATTGTTTTTGGAGGATTGCAGTTGATGTCGGTGATTGAACTAGTCTCCAAGTGGGAGATTTGTTGGGTTTTGTGGAGCCTAATTATGTTTGATCCGATTGATGACCTGACCCGACCTGATCCGAATAATGTTGCGTGGTTTTTTAACGGGAGATTTTTTGAGGTTTAGTTCATAGAGCGAAGGTTTGGGCCAACAGGCCCAAGCCGTGAATATTTTTTGGCCCGTTTTATAGCCCATTGTGAATCCTGTGCTTAGGATGTAGAAAACGTTTTTGGTGATTAGGGTTTGTGGTTGTCGTTTTTTAGAATGAGAAAAACTGTATTGCTACACTTTATATTTTTCCATGATAATAGTGAAATCCTTGCAACTTTGTGTACGGAGGCAAATTGCCAAATCACGTAAATACTGTCTTGTACGTGTGATTATTTTTCCTTTAGCGTGTGTTTTCTCTATTTTGTTTCTCATAGGTTAGGGAATTTTGGGTTAATTCCCTACAGTACACAATGGTGAAGCCATGAATTTTTATTAGGGGTGCCAAACTAGTTATAATAAAACTCTCAATTCTAACCCTTAACTATGTAAAGTTGTACCTTACATTCTTTCATAGTTCCAAATCATTAATAATTAATTTTGAATTATTTTTTTTAACAATCTTTCATGGTACTAAAATTTTCTCATAATCTATTATTAATACTTTGAAAACATAAATATTACTAAAAATTTTAATCTAAGTATATATCCTTTAATATTTTTTTTAAAGAGTACAGGGGATGGTCTCAATATCTTTATAGTAAACTATTGTGAAATATAACTAAAGATTTTCTACCACTAAAACGTTTACCAATACTTGATGAAGTAGTTGATAATAAGTGACGTAATGTCACTTTCACACGAACTAACTATATTTTCTCTACATACCACACGTGATAAATTTAGAGCTGTAATAAAAATTATGATACAAATTGTATCCCAAGACTTTTAATATTATATAAACTAGTTGCTAACCCATGCGATGTACGAGAAAATTAATAACTAAGTTCTAAAATAGTGTTATTTATTTATTTTTAAGAATGTTAAATAATACATGAGTATTTATAGAAGTTCAAATCTCTTAAAACACTACACCAATATGAGAAATACGATTGCTTTGTTCTACCCAAGTACAAAGTTAAAAACAACATCTAACTTTGTATAACTTATTTGTACCTTTAGTTAACAACCTCAAACTATTGGTAGGCATCCTATGTCTATTATCAATTGCATCCTTTCTTTCATGAACTTTAAGGTCTCTATCATTTTTTTTATTTAAAATAATCCCTTCTATTATTCAGCCTGTTTGCAAAATCTTGGTAATCCTAGTTGTTTATTCCTTGTTCTTTTCATCATCAAGTTGCTTAAAAAATCACATTTAGGAGTATCATTTGAAAAGTCATATATGGTGCAATTAGTAAACAGTAGAAAGGGAGCACAACATGCAAACACAAGAATACTTAACATATCTTTATATAAACTACATCCATTTAAATAAATAAAAAAACATATTAAAAGAAAAACATTGAGGACCTTGAACTTGGTGAACTAAGGTCACAATGTTATTACATATAATGTTATTCATCAGCCCCGTCTCAGTCTTGTGTGCACTGCAAGCATCTAATTGTTCATTAGTAGAAACTCCATCTCATGTAGACCAGGCATTATAAAAGTATACATCCTCAATCTCGTGCCCTTTGAAAGGCAAGAGAAATACAAAAGAAGCTCACCAATGCAACCCTTTTCAGCTTAACTATCAAAAGAATAAAAGTTAGCCAACCTTAAGCTAAACTCTCTCAATCAAAAAAGGGGAAACATCGATGTGATATTCCTTTTTTTAAAAAGAGAATAAACAGAATAAATATTCCAAAGTAAAAACTAACCTCAAAGATTCCATGCCATTGGTGAGTAGTATAATTAGTCCAGTTCATCACCAATCAAAATTAAAAGCCATCTTTCTCCTTAAAATTCATAAGATGCTGTAAGAACCAAGTACGAGACTTCTGGGCCTTAAATTACTTGGGCTCACAATTTATTTGTAGTGGGTTTGAGGATTTCCTACTTTGGGTCGTTCTCGGCAGAGAGACTCAAAGCCACACTCAGTTTATTCTTTCTCACTTGATGGTTTTCTCTCGATTTTTCTGAACCCCTTCTTCTCCCTAATTTCTTCTATTTATAGCCAAGGTTAGTGGGGAGATTATGATTACAGCCACCGTTAGTGCTACCTAGGGTCCAATATTATCTGGTTAAAGTGGATGTTTAGGTGAGAGGGCGGTGCAGCATTTATGACCTTGGAACTTGGTTCCTGCTTGATGGATTATGTTCGGCAACTCAGTTTCCCGTGCATCTCATGAGTTTCCCGTGCATATCATGACTTTCCCGGACACGGCCAATTCGCTTGCCCAGGAAAGTTAAACCGATCGTCTGTTGGAACTCAGACCCCAAAACTTGTTTTCATGTTAAGGCAGTTTCAAGAAGGGCGTAGGGTAATTGGACCTTTCCGCTGGGCCTGCATCCAGAACCGGTGAGGGCCTGGGCCCAGGACCTGTATGGCCTTGGGCTTAATGCCGGTATGGGCTTTGGGGTCTCGGTGCCGTACATTATTAGCCCCCCCTTGATTCATACTCGGTCACCGAGAAGAATCAAGGAGTTGTCTGGGACTTTTGACCTTGGGAATCTTATAGCCTGGGACTCGTGACTACGGCTTCTCATTAATATTCATCTCAAAAGACGCGCCGTTTCGCGGCGCCAGATGTAGTCGCCATTATTGCCTGTCGGTTCGTGAACCGAAGCGGCGCGCAAATCACTTACGTTTGGCATTCGATGGGCCGCTCGTAAATCGTGCCCATTTATTGCTTGATTAAATGTTTCTCCTCCCGCCTTTCCTTCTGGCTCTATAAATAGTCCCCCTCTGAACATCATTTCATTTTTCCTTCGCCTCTGATTTTTTGCGCTTACTCTCTGCTGACCAAATCACTGTGCGCTTACTCGCTTGCCCAGTGCTCCTTTCCTCCTTAGAACCCAAAGTAAGTTTTTCTTCCCCTTCCAGTTCCTTCAGCTTTATTTCTTCAAGTTCCCCTTTTGTAGTTTTAGTCACTATAGATGGGTTACTCTTACCTTCTAGAATCCCCGGCTGCTTTAGCCACCTTTAGGAGTAAATTTAATGTCCCCGATGACGTGGATGTGGCCTACTGCCATGAGAGTGATATTGAACTCCACCGAGGGCGGGGCACAGCCTTTTTCCCTTTGATGTCAATTTTAGAAGGAGGGGTTAGGTTCCCCGTGGATCCCCTCTTGATAAACGCACTCACGTACTACGGGCTGTGTCCTGACCAGCTTCCCCCCAACTTTTACCGGGTAGTTAGCTGCGTCAGTAAGTTGAACCATACTTTTAACTTACAGTTAAACCACCATGACATTAACCACATGTATAGCCTCTGTGGGAACAAATCCACCAACTATTACTTAAAGAGAAGAGATAATCGGGTACGACTGATATCATGCCTACCTGACTTGAACAGGAACTCCGTCGGGGAGTTTGTTAGGGTGCGCGGCAATTGGTTTGCCGGGGACGTCCCTTGCCCCCTTTCACGGCGTGAAGTGGGTTCGTACTATTCCCTTGATATAACTGCTTTCCTGTGCTTCTCTTTTTCTTATTGTTAGATACTAATGCGATACTTGCTCTTTTGCAGACGGCAAGGTGTTCGTTCCGGACCTCAAACCCGTCCACGTCAAGGATCTGAACTTCGTCCTCCGTTCCGAGATATACGTGCATTGGGACGGACAACTTCGGGCCTCGCATTTGATCCTCGGAGTAGAGCTAGTTTACTCTACTTGGCAGACCTTCAAGCAGGCATTATTAGTTGACAGCCCCCTGCTATCATATATAGACGTCCGGTACGTAAACTTTTGCCTCCGAAACTTACAACCGGGGAGGCAAGAGAATTGGTCGACGGTTCACTGCCTCGGACGAGCTAGCTCCCTTGCGAGACGAGTCCGCAGAACGGGTATCTCAGCGCCTTAGAGAGATAGCCCACGAAGCCATACAGCAAGGAGACCAAGCCCAAGAGCAGCCCAATCCCGAGAATCCACCCGCCGAGCCTCAACAGCAAGTGATAGAAGCGGCTGCCTTGCTAGCTGAAGCTATCCAACCCGGTGCAAGGATGGTGTCTAGGAGAGTCATGACCATCGACCGGTTTGTGCCTGGTGCCCGGCAGCCCAATCAGCCCCCGCCTGCGCAGGGTTGGGGTCAAGTGTCTCAGCCTCCACCCCCTTCGCAGTCCGGACGGGCCCGTAAGAAGCAGAAAGTGTCCGATCAACCTTCCACGGGTCCGGGGGATGCCGCAGTCCAGACTCCTCCCCAACCAGCAGGAGGAATTGTTATCCGTGAGCCACCGACCCAAGCTGGCACAGGGGTTGCGTCCTCCTCTCAGGTGGCTCCAGCATGGAAGCCAAAGTTTCTGTTGGACGGCAAACCACTGCCCTCAACCGCATGTGTTCGGATGTGGGAGAAGGGAGAGGGCGGCCGTATTGCCCAAACTTTGGCCGAAGGTCTCCTTCTTCCCGATGACGTGCATGCCTTTGAGGAGGGATCCGAGGAGTCTGTGGGGCGCCGGTTAGAGTGGCACGCCATTGCGGTAATTACTTAACTTCTTCGTTTTCTTTCCATGTATCTTTTTCTGCCTTTTTATTAATTTTTGGGTTTGCCAGGCTGCTCAACTGGCTCACATAGTAGCCAGCCGGACACGGGATCTGGCCGAGGAAGTGGAGCGCGAGAAGGGTGCGCGAGAGTCGGCGGCCAAAACAGCGAAGGAGAAGCTTAAAGCTGTCGAGTCTGCCGAGAAAAAGGCTGCTGCTGTTGAGAAGAACCGGGCATTGGCCGAGAAGAGGTGTGTGGAGATCCTGGCGAAGCAGAATGAGACGGAGGTCAAGTTAGCCGAAGCCATCAGCCTTAATACCGCCAACGCCGATGAGATAGCCGACCTCAGGGCAGCCTTGGAGGCTGCGGAGCAAAAGTGGTACAACGAGGGCTTCGCTGATGCCGAAAATTCAGCAGAGCCGGTAGTGGCTCGGGCTCGGCATATGGGTTTTGAGGCCGGGTGGTTCGCCGCTCTCCAAACAATGGGAGCTCCTGAAGATTCGCATCTGAGGGACCCCGGCCAAATTCCGTTTCCGAGCCCTGTCCCTGCCGTCCAGGAAGCCCCAGCCGCTACTGACGAGGAGGAAACGGCCAGTATGAGGGAGCTGGTTGAACAAATTGATGCTCACGCTGAGCCCGAGGAAGTGGAAGTCACCAGCATCCCGACTGTGTAGGAGCTTCTTGGTGAAGACCCGCCCTTCCCCCTGACCGTCCAAGCAGAAGTGACTGATCCTGCCCGACCTTCCAACTGATTTCCTTTATAGCTTTTTTGTATTTTTACTTTGTTTTTATCAATTTCCTAATTTCAAAGGTTTATTTTCCTAACGCACCGGGATGTGGTGCATGAACAATTACTTTTACCTATTTGACGAGTAACATGCTTTCCGTTTGACTTTTATTTTAATCAGTTGCATGAATTTTTGTCAATTGGTTTGTTTCACGGGAATTATGCCAGTGCTTTGGGTCATTTAGCTTAACTGAGAGTCATGCTTTTGTCCTTTGTGTTTTTAGTTATAAGGTCTAAACCCGTTCGTTGGTTCTAATCGAGCCAAGTACCAGGTCTTTGTCCTTAAAGATTTTGACCGAGTCTAGTGTCAGGCTTCTGACCTTAGAGATTTATTTGTAAGGTTTCTACCTGCTCGGCGAATATGATCGAGCCGAGGGTCAGGTTTCTGTCCTTAGAGATTATTTGTAAGGTTTCCACCTGCTTGGCGAATATGATCGAGCCGAGGGTCAGGTTTCTGTCCTTAGAGATTATTTGTAAGGTTTCCACCTGCTCGGTGAATATGATCGAGCCGAGGGTCAGGTTTCTGTCCTTAGAGATTATTTGTAAGGTTTCCACCTGCTCGACGAATATGATCGAGCCGAGGGTTAGGTTTCTGTCCTTAGAGATATTATTTGTAATTCTCTTGGTACATAGTCGCGAAAACGGCATATACAAATAAGTTCATCATAATCTTGATTTTAACGAAATACAAGTTGTGGCTTACACGGGTAATTATGCGTAGAATTTCTTTAAGTTGTTGGCGTTCCATGGCCGGGGAAGCGACCTCTCGTCGAGGTCTTCCAAGTAGTAGGCCACTGCACCCGCAATGACTGTAACTCTGTATGGCCCCTCCCAGGTCTGAGCAAGCTTCCCTGCAGCTATATCTCGCATGTTTCCCACAACCTTCCTAAGTACTAGCTCCCCGGCGCTGAATTCCCTCCCCTTTACATTTCGGTTGTATCTTTCAGCCAGTTTTTGCTGATACTCGGCGAGCCGTATGGACGCGGCCTCTCTGCATTCTTCTAACCAATCCAAACGCTCCATCATCAGGTCGGCGTTCTGGACGGGGTCAAACCCGGCGATCCTTGTGCTGCATAAGCTCACCTCGGTCGGTATCACCGCTTCCGCTCCGTACATTAGAGAAAATGGGGTTTCCCCCGTGGATCTCCTGGGGGTCGTGCGATAAGCCCACAATACACTGGGTAGTTCATCTGCCCATCTTCCTTTCGCCCCGTCCAACCTCCTTTTGAGCTCATTCAGAATAGTCTTGTTTACTGCCTCAGCTTGACCGTTGCTTTGTGGGTAAGCCGGGGTTGAATATTTGTTCCTGATGCTGAGTTCGCTGCAGAAGGCCCGAAAGGCATTGCTGTCGAATTGTAGCCCGTTGTCCGTTACTAGCGCATCTGGCACCCCAAACCTTGTAATAATGTTTTTCCATACGAACTTTTTCACGTCAGTATCCCGGATATTGGCCAGGGCCTCAGCTTCCGCCCACTTCGTGAAGTAATCTACTGCCACCAATACAAAACGGCGGTTCGCCGTTGCTCGGGGGAACGGTCCGAGAATGTCAAACCCCCACTGTGCGAACGACCAGGGGCTGCTAACAGGATTCAGACGCCCTGCAGGCTGATGGATTAGAGGGGCGTGCTTTTGACACTGTTCGCAGCTCCGAACATATTCAGCGGTATCCTTTTGCATCTGAGGCCACCAAAACCCTTGGGTCATCACTCTGTGTGCCAAAGATCGTCCCCTAACGTGTCCGCCACACACCCCCTCATGCAGCTCAGCCAGAAGCTCCCTGACTTTCTCGGGATGCAAGCACAAAAGGTAAGGGCCAGTAAAGGACCTTCGGTACAATTTGCGGTCCGAGGACAACCAGTACTGGGGAGCAACCCGACGAATCTTCTTGGCCTCTTCCTCATCCTCCGGAACTATATCCTCGGCAAGAAAATCTATGATCGGCTTCATCCAACACGGATTAGTCACTGCTGCCTGCGCAACCTCTACTCTGGCTTGGCCGGGGACACTCTTCACACTGATACTTGGCTCCCTTATAAGTTCTATTGTGACTAACCGAGGCGTGTCCTTCGTAGCCGATGAGGCTAACGTGGCAAGGGAATTGGCGTGCTTATTTTGCGATCGAGCTACCTGGGATACTTTTACTGTTCTGAATTGGCTGATGATCTGCTTGGCCATACTCAGATAAGCCTTCATTCGAGAGTCCCGAGCCTCGAAGTCTCCTGTGATCTGATACACAACCAGCCTAGAGTCCGAGTAAACTTCTACATCTTTTGCACCCAGATGCAATACGGCCCTCAAGCCGGCCAGTAGGGCCTCATACTCGGCTTCATTGTTTGAGGCTTTGAATCCCAACCTGAAGGAGTGTTCCAATCGTATGCCCTCAGGGGTAATTATGACAATGCCAGCTCCGGCCCCCATAGCATTTGAGGCGCTGTCCACAAATACCCTCCACGGGCGAATTTCTGCACTACAGATTACTTTGCCATCGTTCTTAGGTGTGAATTCTGCGATGAAATCTGCGAGGACTTGTCCCTTCACCGAGCTCCTAGGTCGGTATCTTATGTCAAACGATCCCAACCGAGTCCCCCATTTGGCAATTCGGCCCGTGAAGTCCGATCTCTTCAACAGTGACTGTAAAGGATACTCGGTGAGAACGAACACCGTGTGAGCTTGGAAGTAATGTGGCAACTTCCTCGTGGCGTGCACCAGGGCCAAAACTAACTTCTCCAGAGGCAAGTACCTTGTTTCAGCATCTACCAAGGTTTTGCTTACGTAATACACTGGCATTTGTACTCCTTGGTCCCTTAGCAACACAGCACTTACGGCATGCTCGGTAACTGAGAGGTACATAAACAAATCCTCTCCAGGCTCCGGGGCCGTCAACCTCAGCGCCTTTGCCAAGTATTCCTTCAGCTCTCGAAAAGCCTCGTCACATCTTTCGTCCCATCGAAACCCCTTCCACTTCTTCAGAAGTTGATAGAATGGCCGGCAGCAATCGGCAAACTTGGAGATGAATCGGTTCAGGGCGGCTAACATTCCAGTGAGCACTTGCACCTCCTTAGGATTGCTCGGTGGTTTGAGGCGATTAACGGCCTCTATTTGGTCGAGATTAGTCTCTATTCCCCGAGTGGAGATCAGATAACCCAGGAACTTGCCAGCCCCCACTCCGAAAGTGCACTTTTCGGCATTCAGGCGCAATTTGTGCCGTCGTAGTATCTCGAATACTCCCTGAAGATCTTTAGTATGCTGCGACTCTTTTTCTGCTTTTTACCACCATGTCGTCGATATAAACTTCAACCGTGCATCCTATTTTTTCTCAGAACATCCTTGTCATCATACGCTAGTAGGTGGCCCCGGCATTCTTTAATCCAAACGGCATATTAATGCTGTCTTTTCTCGGTCCTCGGGCGCCAAGGCAATCTGGTGGTAGCCTTGGAAGGCGTCCAGGAAGCTCATCCTCGGGTGCCCGTACGTGGCATCTACCAGCGGATCAATCTTGGGCATTGGGAATGGGTCCTTGGGACACGCTCTGTTCAAATCTGTGAAGTCTACACAAACCCTCCATTTACCGTTCTTCTTCTTCACTACGACAGTGTTTGCTAGCCATCTCGGGAAGAATATTTCTTTTATGACCCCGGCTTCCTTCAGCCACTGGACCTCCAGGTTTACTGCATCGATGTGCTCTTTTGATGCTCTTCTTGGTTTCTGCTTCTTCGGGGGAAATGATGGGTCCACGTTGAGCCTGTGGACAATGAACTCGGGGTCTACTCCGGGCACTTCGTACGGGTTCCATGCAAAAACATCTACATTCTGCAAAAGGAACAACAACATCTCTACCCTTTCCCGGTCATTCATGCTTGTGCCTATCTGAAAATACTTGTCAGTATCTGGAAGAATCCTAACTTTCAATACCTCTTCGGCCACGTCCGCCCCCGCTTCCCCTCGGGGCCTCTGTAATTGCTATGAATCTTCTTTATCGACCCGCTCAGCTTGTCCGGGTTGTTCACTTTTCCATGTGGCCGCGGTGATAAGGTATTGTCTCGCCACTTGTTGGTTCCCCCTTACCTCGGCAATTCCATACTCGGTTGGAAATTTTACTTTTACGTGGAGGGTGGACGGGACAGCCTCCATTGCGTGAATCCACGGCCTCCCCAGGATTGCGGTGTACGGCGAGAATGATCGGACTACTATGAAGGTAACTATAACTCCCTTTCCTTCCATATTCACTGGGAGAGAGATTTGACCTTCGGGAATTACGACTCTCCCGTCAAATGAGACTAGCGGCGTGTCATAACTCCGAGCCCTTCGAAAAGGTCTGGGTACATGACGTCTGCCCCGCTCCCTTGATCAATCATTACCCTCTTCACCAGGAACCCGCCTATCCGGGCCGTGACCACCAAAGTGTCGTCATGGGGTTGGACTGTTCCTTCCAAATCGTCTTCCCCGAACGAGATTTTAAGCCGTCCAACTTTCTTCTTCTTCTCGGCTGGCCCTCCCCCCGTGCAAGCCACTGTCAATACCCTTTTTGTTGCTACCGTCCCTCTTGGTGCAGCATGGATGACTTCGATTACCCCCAGTGGAGGCGGGAGGGGGTTCCTTTTCTGTTGGACGCCCAGTCCGGCTTCTTGGTGAGCGGAGTCTGCAATGAAGTCTTTCAGGTACCCTGCCTTTACCAGCTGCCTGAGGTGATCCTTTAGTACCCGACACTGCTCGGTGGTGTGTCCCTTGTCTCTGTGGTAGGTGCAGTACAGGTTTTGGTTCCTCCGAGATGGGTCGCCCCCCATTTTGTTTGGCCATCTGAAAAATGGCTCGTTCTTGATCCGCTCCAAGATTTTGTGCACGGGCTCCTTAAATGCCACATTTACCCCTTCAATTTGCACCTCTGGTTCTTGCATTCTGAAGTCTCTCTTTGGTTTTGTCGGCAAAACGCCTTGCCGAGATCTCCCAATTAATGGGGCTTTCCCCCCCGCTCTGCAGCCGGTCGTCCTCCAGGCGTTTGTACTCCTCTATGCGCCTCATCAGTTGCCTCATATCCTCGGGGGGTCTTTTTGTCAACGACTCCCGTAACTCAGAGTCTTCGGGGAGCCCCATCCTGAAGGTGCTTGCCGCAATTTTCTCATTCCCTCCCCCAATCTCGTTGTAGAGTTCCCAGTATCGGCTGGCATAACTCCGAAGGGTTTCCCCGACCCTCATCTTCATGGAAAGTAGCGCGTCAACCGGCTGTTGCACTCGGCTACATGTCACAAATCTACTGCCGAATTCTTGTATCAGCTCGGTAAAGCTGTGTATGGAGCCTTTCCGTAACCCATTGAACCATCTCAGGGCCGTTGAACCGAGGCTAGAGGGGAACACTTTACACATCAGTGCATCATTGTGCGCATGCAAAGACATCATGTGGATGTAATGACTGACATGCTCCACGGCGTCTGTCCTCCCCTCATAGGAATTGAATGGCGGTCGCGTGAATCTGCTCGGCATGGGGGCCCGTTCAATCTCATCGGAGAATGGAGACCGGGCTGCCATCCGCAAGGCTCTGCTCATGGCGTCCATCGCGGCATTGTGGTGCTGCCGCTCCTCCGGCGACTCTGATCCTCGGTCATCATATCCATGCGATCGGGAACGGTCTCGTTGATGACGTGCCTCCCGGGAGTGCCGATGTGACTCTTGAGAGCGTGATCGATCTCGGTATTGTTGCATACCAGATCGGCTGGAGCCCTCCTCGCCCCGATTTCTCCTTTGTTGGGGGTTGCGGTTCCTTTCGTGGCGCCGATCCCTTGCTTCCAGCTCTAAATCCATTACCAACCTGCATAACCGCTTCAGCTCTCGGTCTCTATCATCATATTGCCGATGCGCCGAGACGCCTGAAATCGTCCGGTGTGTTTGGGCCGATCCTTCTCCCAATTCGGACCTTTCCTCTCCTCTTGGATGCTCCCTATCCTCCTGCCATTTCTGCCTTCTCTCCCTCCACGTCGATCCCCAAGAAGATCCTATAGAACTGCTCGGAGCACGCCCTCCTGAACGCTCTTCAGACATCTCCCTTGTTTGAGTCTCAATCGAACCACAGCTTCGTAGGAGAGCCCCACGGTGGGCGCCAATTGTAAGAACCAAGTACGAGACTTCTGGGCCTTAAATTACTTGGGCTCACAATTTATTTGTAGTGGGTTTGAGGATTTCCTACTTTGGGTTGTTCTCGGCAGAGAGACTCAAAGCCACACTCAGTTTATTCTTTCTCACTTGATGGTTTTCTCTCGATTTTTCTGAACCCCTTCTTCTCCCTAATTTCTTCTATTTATAGCCAAGGTTAGTGGGGAGATTATGATTACAGCCACCGTTAGTGCTACCTAGGGTCCAATATTATCTGGTTAAAGTGGATGTTTAGGTGAGAGGGCGGTGCAGCATTTATGACCTTGGAACTTGGTTCCTGCTTGATGGATTATGTTCGGCAACTCAGTTTCCCATGCATCTCATGAGTTTCCCGTGTATATCATGACTTTCTCGAACATGGCCGATTCGCTTGCCCAGGAAAGTTAAACCGATCGTCTGTTGGAACTCAGACCCCAAAACTTGTTTTCACGTTAAGGCAGTTTCAAGAAGGGCGTAGGGCAATTGGACCTTTCCGTTGGGCCTGCATCCAGAACCGGTGAGGGCCTGGGCCCAGGACCTGTATGGGCTTGGGCTTAATGCCGGTATGGGCTTTGGGGTCTCGGTGCCGTACAGATGCAATAAAGAAGTTGTTATACATTCTCTAAACCCTGCATATTATAATCTATTGTAAATTTGAAAGAGATGTATTCTCCTAGAGATTGAAGATATGATGAGAGGGAAAACTATTATCAAATTTGATGGAAATGAAAAAGAATATCATATCATTCTTAGGTAAAACTAAAACATACAGTTTTTTGGATAGAAATTTCATGGTGTGAGCCTAAGAAGGGACAACTTGAATATGAAGAAAATAGTCCTCTTGCTAATGCTAATTAGCCAAGAAGGTCATATCATCATATTTTAAATAACCCCTCCTTAGTCCTAACAAATCCAATTCTTAAGGCCTTTGTGCACAATAAAGCATTTTGAACTCTAAATGTAGGTTGTAGCTTCACCTCAAGTGAGAACTTGAGTTTAATATTGATCTTCAATAGCTTCTTTTCTTTAATTATTGTCATATTATGTAATTTATTTTTCTGTTTTTTATCTTAATTTCATAAAATAGAGTAGCCACTGGGAGAACCCATGGTCTTGAAGATACAGTGCAAAAATAGAAGAGAGTATATTATACCTTTTTTGTACAATGCATATGAAAATTTGAGTAAGCATTGAGTATATATGTCCACTTATTAAACCTGAAAAATGGACATTGTACAAAATCAAATTGTGGAAAAAGAACAAAAAACTAATGTAATTCATCAAACAATTTGCATTTTCTTTTGATTTACATAGAGGGTTTGAATCAACAACAAATTCGAACCAAAAACCTTGTAGATGATGGGAATAAAGTTGAGAATAATAATGTGTTAAGAGATTTATAAATTGGATTAATTGAGCAAACAAATTCCAAAAAGAAATTTCAAAAAGAAAAGAGAAGAACATATTAGAATCTGTGCAGGGAAGACTTCCTGTTGCAGGCTTTTGTGAGAAGAGACCAATGTTTCTTGAAAACCAAAAAAGAAAGAAATTCTGAAATAAAGAAAACATGGAAAACATATAGGGTTTCAAAATGAAGCACAAGAATGCTTTCATTTTGTTCCATTAACAAAGTAGTAAACTAATCGGAAAAGCCATTCTGAAGCTTCCATAGACATAAAACCATATTTATTAATTCAATTGACATCTGTAAGGTACAAAGTATATGTTCTTAGATGAATTAATTAGTATCAATATGCTATTAATAGTTCCCAAAACCATTCTTTGTTCTTAAAGGGAACAAATATGACAAAGAAATTGGACTTGAATAAAACAAGACACATAATTTTTAAAAATCAATTAAATCTCTGAATCAATTTCAATGCTTAATTACACATCACTAAAACTATCAAAGTTCATAGTTTAATGCATAACTTAATAGGAGATTAGGAGAAAGAGAAACAATAAAATTTGATAAAACAATACCTGCAGTTGTGTTAAGACGTATATCATTGACATGCAAAAGTAAAATCTCTTTCAAATCTGGTTTATTGATTTTTTTAACATTCGAATGGCAGATGAAGGAAGTTTAAAATTATGTCCTTGAAAATTGTAGGCCATACAGGGGGCGAGAGTGCAAGGGGCAACAAAGATAATTGGCATTGATGCAAATGAGAGAAAAAAAAACCAAGGGAACAGCTTTTGGAATGACTGATTTTATAAACCCTAATGATAATAATAAATATATTTCCCAGCTAATCAAAGAGTTAACAGGTGGATTGGGTGTGGATATTGCTTTGAGTGCATTGGGGTTCCTCCCTTGATCAATGAAGCCTTCCAAGCCACAAAAATGGCTCATATCTAAATTCAAATTTACATGTTCCACTAACTCGTGCTAAGCTAAATCAGATGTGCTAAAAAACCTAGAAAGCAAAATAAAGCAAAACTTTTTTTTTTTTTGATAGGTATCAAAATAAAGCAAATCTTGAAGGTAAAGCAAAACCTATAGGATTGTTGTCAGATTTTGACGGTTGGGATTCAATACTATCACTTTCTTACAAAACCTGTAGAGTTTGATTTTATATGAGTGTTTCCTTGACTTCAACAAAAAAGAATAGAGAGAAAAAGGGGTTAGGAATTGAAATCCCTAAATTGACAGAAAAACCTAATTAAAAACGAAATCTTTAAATTGACAGAAAAACCTAATTGAAGACAATAGGAAAAGAGATTATTCATATTTTAATACAGAGATACCGAGAGAGAATGCTCTAATATGGGGGTCGGGTCGGAGATTGAAAACATAGGCTCCCGTGGTCATGCCCTTGCAAGCTTTCTGTGAAATAGCTTGGATCTGCGTTTGAGGGAGTGTAGAGGTTCTGTGTTTGGTAAGTAATGTTGAAAAGAGAGGTGTTGGCTTTGGTTTTGTTGAAAGGAGAGGTTCTATCCTTGCACTATTGCTTTAGTTTTAGAATTATATCGGGTTTGCTTCAAAGAACTAAGTGTGAGAGAGAAGGGAAGAGTATTTGGTTTGACAAAGGAGAGTATATATATTAAAAAAAAAATCAAATTAAAAAATTTTAAAAAACGATGACATGGAAAATTGTGGAGAGGTTTAAGGCTTCGGTTTTATATATATATATCGGTTTTATATATATATATATATATATATTGATAAAATAGAATAATTTAATATAAAATAAAATAACCTAAGTATGCGTTTGGGTTAGGATAAAAAATGAAAATTATTTAACTATTTAGTTAATTTTTGCTACTATTTATAGATCTCACTGCACTTTTTAACACTATTTATGAGTTCTACTATACGATTTTAACTAATTTTTATTTTTATCTACAGTACTTTCAGCAATAATTTTTCAATTTCAGCAAATTAAGCGGAATCCAAACATACCCTAAGTTACTAGTACAAGCAAGTCGCAAACAATTAGATGCTTTTAATCAAAGAAAAGAAGGTGTTGGAAACCGCTAGAGTGTAAAAGTAAAACATATAACACAAACACATAGAAGAGATACCAAAGGAGCCCAGTGGAGGCTAGATTTGCATCCTCATTTGCAGATTTCCAAGTATTGACTGGAGCTCATTGGATGGCAAGGACCAGCGGCAGAATTGAGCTAACGACAAGAGGCGGCGGTGTAAGGTTTTTTTTTTTTTTTAGTAAACAGCAGCTATGAGAGGTATATAAGGATTTTCTTGTGTATTTGGATTTTGGAGGAGTGTTGGTTTACAGTGAATAGAGTCCTAATTTTGAAGGGTCAAATGCATATTTTTTTGGAATTTTTTTCCAAATTTGTTCTGAGTGTTTTCTAAATTAAACCAGTTTTAAAAGTTGAAATTTGGGAAGGGTCATGCTAACAAGTGCCCTTAGAGCACTCTTTAATAATCCATTTCAAGAAAGTTTTGATACCACTTTTATGGGAAATGAAAAAAACTATCAAAATATTAATTACTTTTTTTTCATTTTCCATAAAAACTTTCTTTAAATAGATTATTAACTAGCGTCCCAAGAGCACTCGTTAGCATTTTCCTTTTAGGAATAATAAATTAATAATCTAGTATTTATTTCCTAAAATATCTTGGGGGGCAGGAAGTCAATTTTTTTGTAAAATTTTGGATTATTTATCATTTTTTTCCACTGTTAATGGAAATTTTCCAAAAATTGGAGCGGCCATAGCCCCCCTAGCCCCCTCCCTAGCTCCACCCCTCGTCGTACACCAAAAATCCCATTAGTGACCTCAAAGTCTACGAATACCTCTAGAAGCGTAACAAGTCTTTGCTTTCAATACAAAATTCATTCATCTTGTTCCTGAAGGGAGAGACCATCTAGAGAAGTCAACAATCCCACGCTGAGACACGTTTCCTGAATAAATATATCTTTAACTTAGTCAGATTTTCCAGGAAGCTCTTGTTGAATTATTAATCACTCATCAGAGATCAGACATATATAAAAAGTACCTATTTGCTGCCATTTCCATAAACCACTCCAAGCATCCTAACGTTCTCCTTTTACACAAAGAACTGGCACAAAGAAACAGAAAAGAACATTTGTATTCACAAGTCGCAGAGCAGAAAAATGGCAGAGAAAATGAACCAGCAGGAGTACCCATTGGCACCAGCAACTAGGCAGTCCAGAAGTGATGAAGAGTCTGGCACTTTAAGATCAGAGGAGCTCAAGCGAAAGAAAAGGATCAAGTTGGCCATATATATTGCTGCTTTTGCTGTGTTTCAGACCATTGTCATCTTGGTGTTTGCACTCACTGTGATGCGTGTTAAGACCCCTAAGGTCAGATTGGGCACTGATGTCACGTTCCAGAACTTCAGCGCTGGTACCCAAGCATCACCTTCCTTTGACTTGAGCTTCACAACCCAAGTTGGAGTTAAGAACACAAACTTTGGTCCCTACAAATTTGATAGCACCATTGCCACGTTCATGTACCAGGGTGTGACAGTGGGGCAAGTCACTATTCCTAAGGGTAAAGCTGGGCTGCGTTCGACCAAAAAAGTTGGTGTCATAGTTAATGTGGATTCAAATACCCTGTCAAGCACTGCTGGTCTTGGAAGTGAGTTAGGTGCTGGTGTATTAACTCTGAACAGCCAGGCCAAGCTTAGCGGGAAAGTGGAATTGATGTTTGTGATGAAGAAGAAGAAGTCCGCCGAAATGAATTGCACGATGACCATTGAAGTGTCAACAAAGGCGATCCAATCTATGAGTTGCGAGTAAACATGTTTCTTTTTGTTAAATTCTATTTTCTTTTTCTTTTGATTTGCTGGATTTGTTGTTCTTATTATAAATTTATGATTTGTGGGAGTGCTGGCATTGTCACAATTTACTATTAGAGAATACATTTTTTCTTTCTTTTTTCCTTTGTATAAAACACCAGAGCTTTATAAATATTTATAAATGATAGGAGCTATAAATCATATACCTTCGAAATATATACTTTCAAGATTGATGATATATCTCCACGAGAGATCCAAATTATCAAATGAGTGATAACAAAATCATCGTTAGAGTGAATCATATTTATAGAGTGAATATGATTCAAAAAATGAATCGCAAGCCATTTATAGAGTGAATCTCTCAATTTAGTATAATGTTCCAATCACAATTGACAAAGGAGGCAAAAAGCTTGATGTATAACTAACTAAACTGAAATGATTGGTGAATAACTTGAGTGAATCTAAGCCCAATAACCAATAAGTAGTATAGATAATAATGGGGTAAGACAAATGTATGTTTCATGATAATAGACATTTACAAAACATGTTATAATTGGGGAATTGACGATTAAACTCTACATTGTCATTTTTATTAATAATATGACAACAATAATTGAAATAATGTTGCACAGAGTTTCTCAAAATAATTCATTATGAAATTGCATAGTATGCATTGTGAGCCATAACATGACTAATTATAAACAGGAAAAGAAAACCCAATGCCACATGATAAGTCATCACATAGCTAGATGGAACTGACGTCACAAAGACACAATAACCACAGGAAGACGGAGTTCAATAATCATCACATAGACGAGGTGATATCAAAAGGCTGAAGTATTAGGCTAGATAATCTTTTTTTTTGCTGAATAAGACAATATATTAACACAAAAAAAGAAAGCAGAAACAAACAGAAGCAAGGGAAGGGGAGAGAATTAGCCTTCACCTCCTTCCACCAAGCCAGAAACAACAGAGAGGAGGGGATCCAAAACTATTACAAAAGTAAGCCCATTGGGCAAGGGAATGAGCTACACAGTTAGAATCTCTAAAAACAAAAGAGGCATTCCAACATTCAAAAGAGTTTAGAGTCAGCCGGATATCCTCTATAATAGCATTGATGGACCAGTGAGGAGTTGTAGATGGGTTTAGGATAGCCTTTATCACTGATTGGGCATCTCCTTCTATCACAACTCTAGCAACAACTTCTTTACGAGCCAAACTAGCTGCTAAGAGAGCTGCTTTAGATTTCACCCATAAGGGCTCACTTAGGCATTCTTCTTGAGAATCTGTTGCTACAATGGATCCATTGCTGTCTCTGCAAACCACTGCTAGCACCACCTTATCAGGCTTCACTGTTGCATCAAAGTTACATTTGATCCATCCAAGAGGAGGGGGCTTCCATGAGGGAGAGTTCTCTTTTTCCCCAAGAATAGATTGCCAAGCTTGCTTGTGTTGAATAAATACCTTATTTATTTGGATGGAGAGCTTGATTGAGTCTACTGGTTGGTTTCCCCACACTATTTGGTTTCTATTCTTCCAAACTTGGTCACAGAGAACCACTGCGAAAAGAGAAAACTCCTTTGCTTCCTTGCCTTGGATCTTTAACTTTTCAATTGGATTTATTATAATCTTTATCCACTGATCAATATTCATATCTTTGAAAACATCCATGTTTAAGGGCCAAACTGAGTTAGCCCAAGCTTGAACTGTGATGGGGCAGTGTATAAAGACATGTTCAACAGTTTCAACCTCTTCCCCACAAACTGGACAACTTATGTTAGGAATTGGAAATCTTTTACTAAGAATCTCCTGGACCGGAAGAGATTTGCAAACTATTCTCCAGAGAAGAAGCTTAAGCCTCTCATGCATTTTACTCTTCCACAACATCTTCCAATGCTCTTCATGCATTGGCCCTAGTGAGGTGTTGCTTTGTTGCATTTTTAACATATATGCTGATTTTAGTGTAAACTCACCTGATAGACTTAGTCCCCAGCATAAGGTGTCACACTTTAAGGAAGCAAGAATGTGGATATTGAGGATCCTTATAGCAGACTGAGTCTTAAATAAATCAAAAATTTTCTCCCTATCCCATTGTCTTGAGTCATGGTGGATGAGCACTGCTACTAGCAAGTTGTTTGTAGCCACCCCAACCTTGAGTTTTGGCCTAAAATCTAGTTCTTTAGGGACCTAAGGGTCATCCCATATGTTAATACTTCTTCCATCTCCCACTTTATAGCACATGTCTTTCTTAATGAGCTTGTTACAACTAAATAAGCTCTTGCAAATCCAAGATGCTTGTATAGGTGGCCTTGTATTGGAAAAACTTCCACCCCTTAGATATTTTCTTTTAAATATTTTTACCCAGTGCTTATCCTCATTTTTTTGGACCTCCCAAGCTAGTTTGGCTAGTAGAGCCTAGTTGAAATCTTCACTTTTTCTAAGGCCAAGACCTCCCATGGACTTGGGTTTGCAAATAGAATCCCAGTTCTTCAGGATGCAGCAGCTGGAACCATTCTCCTTTGAACCCCACCAAAATTTCCTATTTAAAGCATCAAGCTTCTTTGTTGTTTCTTTTGGGAGCCTAAGAGAGGACATAACATATGATGGCATGGCTGAGGTAACTGTGCGAATTAGGGAGGTTCTAGCAGCCTGTGAGAGGATCTTAACTTCCCAACCTTGGTACTTCTTCTCCACTCTTTCCACCACCTCTTGAAATGTACCTTTCTTTGACCTTCCTATCAGCATTGGCAGCCCCAAATATTTTCCTTTTGACCCTTCAATTTTCAAACCCATACTCCCAGCTAGCAAATGTTTAGAATGCCAACTAGTTAGGTTTTTGCTGAAAACCATGGTAGATTTGTGGGTATTTATCTTCTGCCCTGACCAAGAAGAATAAGTGGATAAACATTCTTTAATGGACCTTATGTTCTCTTCATCTGCTCTCCCGAAAATGAACAAATCATCTGCAAATTGGAGATGAGATATTGGTTGGCATCCCTTAGCAAGCTTGATACCTTTTAGCTTTTTACTCTCTTCAGCTTTTTGCAAGAGTTTGGATAGCACTTCTGCTGCTACGATAAATAGGAATAGGGAAAGAGGGTCCCCTTGTCTTAGACCTCTTTGTGGTTGGAAGAATCCATATGGGGAGCCATTTATGAGTATAGAAAAAGAGGTAGTTGAAATACATTCTGAAATCCAATTTATCCATCTCTCATCAAATCCAAAATTTCTTAAGACATTGAGAATAAAAGGCCATTCCAGTCTATCATAAGCCTTTTCCATATCAAGTTTAATTGCCATCCACTTTTCCTTACCTTTTTTCTTTCTCATAGCATGAATGATTTCATGGGCTATTATGCTATTATCTTGTATTTTTCTACCTTGAATGAAGGCAGCTTGCCAGGGAGATATCATCTTGTGGAGGAGTGGTCTCAATCTATTTGCTAAGAATTTTGAAATAATCTTATATAACACATTACAAAGCGAAATCGGCCTGAATTGGTTAACCATGGCAACCCCCTCATGCTTGGGGATTAGGGTGATAAAGGTATGATTTATTTCTCTTAACATACAACCACCTTGGAAGAAGCTTAAAACTGCATCCACAACATCACCACCTATCAAGTGCCAGTAGTGTTTGAAGAAAAGGGGGGACATTCCATTAGACCCAGGAGCTTTATGAGAATCCATCGAAAATACTGTTGTTTTGATCTCTTCCATTGAAAGCATGGCTAGCAACATTTCATTATCTTCTGGGGTGATGCACCTTGGAATTAAATTACTTAGATCATAAGGAATATCTGGGGTTGAAGAAGAGAACAGGTTATTAAAGAAGGTTTGAAAGCATTGACCAATCTCCTCCCAACCTGAAATCCACTCTCCATTTTCTTTCTTCATAAAATCAATGGAATTTCTTCTTCGCCTTATCACTGTACTTAGATAGAAGAATCTTGTATTGAGATCAGAGCTTGTAAGTGATTTGATTCTGGATTTTTGACGTCATAATATTTCCTCCCTTTTCAACAATTCTTGGATTTCCATACACAAATTTGCTTCCTTTTCCAAGTTTTGTGGATTTGGGTCTAAGCATTCAATTTGGTCTAAATTCTTCCATGCCTCCTTGATTTTGGATTGTACATTGCCAAAGCAGGATCTATTCCATTGTTTTAGCTCTAGTTTAGCTTGTTTGATCTTCTTGTATAATCTAAACATTGGGGAACCAAGGACATTGAGCCTCCAAGCATTCTCCACCGCAAGATTACTTGCCTCCTCCTTGTCCATATTTCTTCAAATTTGAATGGTCTTGGTCTACTACCCTCTTCTCCTTCAGTGAAAAGAACAATTGGGATATGGTCAGAGGAATTTGAGGGAAAATGCTTCAGCAGCGCTCTTGGGAAAATTTCAGTCCACCTAGTATTAACTAGAGCTCTATCAAGTCTTTCTTTTATGTTGGCAAGGCCTGGGTGTTTGTTGGACCAAGTGTAAGGTGCCCCTACAAATTTTACATCAATTAAACTTGCAGAATCTACCAATCCTTTTAATCCCCCAGTAGAAGATGAAGAAATTGGTTTCCCACCTTTCTTATCACTTGGCCCCAACAAGTTGTTAAAATCTCCCATACACAGCCATGCCCCAGCAAATGACTCACCAACCTTTTGAAGATCTTCCAAAAAGGCTTGTTTCCCTACCTTGCACTTGGCCCATAAATCATTGACAATAGCCATGGTTCATTTATTGGATCCGAGAATACAAGGCCATTTATCATATTATCATTTGACATCACAATTTCCAAATCTACACCATTTTTCCATCCCAAAATGATGCCTCCTTTAATATCTCTTGGTTCAACACATTCTAACTTATAGAAACCCAATGAATAAAGGAGAGATTTGACTCTATTTGAAATAATTTTAACTTTAGACAAAAATAGAAAGTCAGGACATACCTTATTTACAATGGCTTTGAGAGATCTTTTCGACTCAGCTTGGGCAAGGCCACGACAATTCCATGCAAGGAGAATCATAGCTTGCTGAAGTTGATTCCCAGACAAAAGGGACGCCGACCCACTCATTGGTTGTGGATTTAGGGCTATTCCAGCAACCAAGACCCACAAAAGGCAAAACAACCCGCTGTACAGAGACAACAAACCAGACCCACGGAGGAGCAAAGATAGTCGCCTCCCTGAGCAAACTCACAAAATTTGGGTATGAATATGTGGGTATAAATACTCAGATTTGGGGATAGATTGATGGGAAAATTCAGGTTAAGTTGGAAAGGACCCACAATGAGAGTGAGGAGAGAAATTCCACACACTGGAGGTGGAGAAGAACCACACAGAAGGTGGAGAAAAAACACATAGAGGTGGTAGAGAAAGACCACACAGAAGGTCGAGAGTTGACTAGGGCTAGATAATCACTAGGTACCATCATGACTCAAGTATTAGGCTAGGTAATCATTGGTTCAACATGGTCCTATAATCCAATGTGGAATTGTGAATTACGTTAATTTTCCGATCAAGATAAGTTAAGATTTAAAATTTTTAGAATTTCCAAATAATCCAATAAATTCATGAAATCGATTATCCAAATTATTAAATAAAATATGCTCATATTTTACAAGATGATAAATCACGCATTTCTCCTTTTATAAATATATATATATATATATATATATATATATATATATATATTAACATATTGCATTTTTTATAAATCGATAAATAACAAGAACAATACAACATTATATTTTTTTAGAAGTCATGATATGAATGATGGTCCAATTTTTTTTTAACTATCAATTCCTGTAATGAAAAATTCGATGAAAGTGGAAGAGTGAAGAAGGAATTATGAAGGAGACTAATTTCCTGTAATGAAAAATTCGATGAAAGTGGAAGAGTGAAGAAGGAATTATGAAGGAGACTAATTTTGAGAATTTTGATGCAGTTCCCTCAAGTGAAACGATCACATGTGCAAATAACTCAAAGTACAGGCAAACATTCTATCTAATATGTTTTATGTGTATTGAAAAGTTAATTTGCTCAAGCAAAATTGCTGACAAATTAACTGTAATTTGCAAAATTATGTTAAAAAATTGGCCAAAATGATTGATTTCTATTCCTAAGTTTCATCAAAAGTGCCTTTTAAAGGTACACTTTCACTGGGATCTCTTAATAGTTACCTCAAGTGGACAACACAAAAGGCACGGCCAATCAAGTTATTAGGACCATCACCATATACCTTGGAACCTAGAAACAACGTTCAAGCAATCAAGTCTATTAAGAATGATGTATATAACAAGATTTTACCTATCACAATTATCTAACAGTTGAAAAGATCCACTAAACCAAATTAAATGTCTTAAAATCTAATCCCATTTGCTTGGGGTCAAGGACAGGCTCCCATTTAGGAGTCCTGACAATAACACTAGAAATGACAAAGAATATAGCACTAAATCAAAATGTCTTAAGGCACCACTTTTTTTGATAAGCCATCTTAAGGCACCACTTTAAACAATTTACATTTTGTGAGAATAAACAATTTCAGACTTATTGACCTAATTAAGGGGGATACTTGTACGGCTTTCTTGGTCCCTCATGTCATGCCTATCACAATATTGTTAAGTGTTAACATTACAATGCGATCATAAAAATAAATAAATTGTTGAACTTTCTATGTTTACGCTATACAAAAATTATAAGAAATACTCCTAATCTTTATTTTAAATTATAATTAAACCTACAGTTCTACCCGTGATTTATTAACCTTCAGTCTGATCTTTATAACTATATTCAATCATATTTTTCTCTAGAAAAAAACTATATTCAATCATAATTAAGTAAGAATGATGTCATGGCAAGTTTTGAGACTATATTGTTATTATTATTTTTCACATTTGGCTCATGTTTATTGTTGAAGCCAATGATGAAGATCTTTAATGGTTGACTGAAATGCAAGTTGATAATAAACTTGCTTCTGTGTCGAAATTCATGAACTAGGACGGTCTGAGAGGCTTTTATTTATTTATTTATTTATTATTATTATTGTTGAAGAGTATCATTTGATTTCCCACATGGTAACCAAGGAATATGGCGACAAAAAGCCTACGTTTTCCTCTAAGCTTAATAAAATAATCTCTTTTTTTTATATATATTAAAATATATACTATGCATTAGTAATAAAATACTCCTATAGAATGATGCCCCAAAACTTCAAAAGTCCTTTAGCAAAACGAATTACAGCATTTTCATTCAAAACAGTCTGCCAGTCTTCCCGAAACGAGAGGCTATCTAGATTCTACACGTCAAAAATCTCACGCTGACTCTGATCAGCCGCGTTTGATGGCTTCTCTAATAGTTACCACACACAGTGTTAGGAGCTTTGCAGGTTGCTGATGATGGCATGAGGAAGTGGAGTGCTTGGACAACATCAGGCCAGTCACATGGCTCAATGTTTTCTCAAGACACCAATGGCTCCTCATGCCTATCTAATGAAGCTCCTAAGTGCTCTTTGAGGGGGACAAGCCCAGTCCCCCTACTGGGATCAGTTTGATGAGCATGATGAGGGGCAGCATGTGGAGGCACCTTGCTCCACATGATGCCCCAAGGCCATGGCAGAGGAGGGCCATGGTGGGTAGCAACGGTTTGTTGATGATGGGCAGCAGCAGGTGGTGCTGACCCTACGTGGTAGTGCATGGCATGATGGCTTGGTTATTGGTTGCTTTGTATGTGGGCTTGGTGGCTTGTGTGCAAGGCAGTGCTGGGCTGCTGATGTTGATGATATGCTGTGCAAGACATTGGGCTGGTTGGTGCTGGCTGAATGTATGGACTGATGTGAGTGGGCTGATGGCAGTTACTTAGTGTGCTGTTGATGGACATGATATGTGGGCTGTGATGCTGATAAGGAAGGGCTTGGGTAGAGGGCCAAGGCTTCTAAAATGTGATGGGCATCACATGTAGGCTGCTGGAACATGGGCAGAAGACCCATGATGAGATGCTGAGTATTGGGCTGGCATGTGCTGTGTGTGCAGCAGCAGTTGGTGGCAGTTACCAACGTTTCCTAGCATTGTGGGTGCTTCAGACATGCAGTACAAAGGCTGGAAACGTGTAAGGCAGCAGCAGTGAAGGTGTCCTAAGTCAGATTACATGTGGCAGCAAGTCCAGGAAAAGGGGCAGTTACTTGGTAGTAACTGCCATGGCAGTTTATTCTGTATATTATCCTAGGCTGTTGGGGTTGTCAACAGCAGAGAGAGTGTATTGTTTTGCTTTGAGAAATTCGTGTGGATTCTCAGGCTTCCTTTGTACTTGATATTGAGTAATGAAGGTTGGGGTTGGTGCCCTGTAAATACTGTGTGTGCTGTGTGTGTGTGCATTCTCTTGATAATTCTATTCATAGTGTTCCTACAGTGCGTGTGTGTGGTGTGTTGGCTGAGACTAAGTCAGTGGGCTTAGTGCCATCACAGGCAGAAAATTTGAAAGAAAAATTGGACCCTTTGACACACAGTAAGCTCTAGTTTCATTATTAATTCATTCCATCAGAAAAATTGTTCGAGCCTTGTATCGATATATAAGCACCCACTCTGCTTCCATTTGTACAAACTACTCCAAGCATCCCAATTAACACCTTTCAAAGAAGGAAGTAGCATAAAGAAATAGAAACAAGCTTTTGCATATGCTGTTCCGAGAGAAGAAAATGGCAGAGTATGGCACTTTGACATCAGATGAGCTCAGGCGAAAGAAAAGGATCAAGTTGGCCATACATATTTCTGCTTTTGCTGTGTTTCAGACCATTGTCATCTTGGTATTTGCACTCATTGTGATGCGTGTTAAGACCCCTAAGGTCAGGTTGGGTACTAATATCACGTTCCAGAACTTCAACACTGGAACCCAAGCATCACCTTACTTTTTTTTTTTTTGTTGAGAAACCAGACTCGAAGGTCTGCTATATTGATAGAAAATAGAGACTACAAAACATCATTAGAAACAAGAGGAGCTATTTCGTTAGGAACGGATTCTATCCAGACCTGAAGCTCATTACCAGACTTAGACAATCTAGCAAGATAATGGGCAACTAAATTGCCTAAACGTTTTACATGAACAAAGTTACAAGATCAGAAGCTGCGAGCAAGAAACAGGGAGTCCGAAATGACAAGGCCGAACTCAGGATGATTCGTATCACCACCACATAGAGCCTTTGTTACAATTTCAGAGTCAACCTCAAAAGTAGCATAAAAAATACTCAGTTCCTTAGCAAACAGGGCAGCTCTTCTACAGGCAAGAGCTTCAACCGTGGCTACAGCAAGGGGGAGGGGAATTCTCTCTGAAAGCGCACCAATCACATTACCTTCCGCATCTCGGATGACCACACCCAAACCCGCCGCCCCAATTTCCTTGAATATTGCTCCGTCGTAGTTCACTTTGTAACACGGGGAGATGGGAGGGATCCACCGGACTCACCTAACGGACATGGCAGGGGAATGGGGATTTTTCGGAACCTGAGCAGCCGAGAAATCATGAAGAAACCGAATGGCCTTGGGTCTGATATCTTGATAGCCAAAAGAGCTATTTCGCAAGCGATCTGCATTTCTTTTTTCCCAAATCAGCCAGAAAATCACTGCAAGAAGGTCCATGTTGGCACTACCCCGAACCGAGAAAATCAACTCAAGGAGGTCCGCAAATTTTGAGAGCTTATACTTGAGTAGATTTTTACTTAGGCCATCAGCATCCCAGATAATCCTTAGAGCAGGGCAGCTCCACAGAGCATGAATAGTATCCTCACAATCAAATTTACAGCCAGGACAGGAAACCGATTGGACCACATGCCTTTTCCATAGATTGAATAGAGTAGGGATTGCCTCATTGGCTGCCTTCCACAACAGGTGCTTGACCTTGTGAGGGACTTGAAGGGACCAAATACCTTTCCACATTTGGCTACACCTTGCTGAGTCCGAACAATTAAGGAGGGCTAGTCTCACTGTCGAAGTTAAGAGCTTATAGGCACTACGGGTGGAGAACACACCATGGTTGGACGGAAGCCAAACCTGTTTATCAGTGCTATTGTGAATGCTCAAAGGGATGCCCAAGATGATTTTAGCTTCATGGGCTAGGAATTCATTCTTAATCAGGTCCAAGTTCCAGGGGTGAGATTCTTCGTCAATCAAGGCACTTACAGTTGAGATAGGGCAAAAGGACGAGAGAGGGGACACAATACAGCTGCTGTGCAAGCTTGGTAACCATTTATCACCCCTGATTTTTATGGACTTACCATCACCAACACGCCAAACAGAGCCCAAATCAATAACCCGTTGAGCTTGAGCTATGCTCTTCCATGCATAGGACCCTTTGCTTGAGCTATTTGCCTCCATAATTGAGCAGTTTGGAAAAAATTTAGCCTTGAAGACCCTATGAAACAAAGAATCTTCATTGTTCTTTAGGCGCCACACTTGCTTAGCAAGGAGAGAGTCATTAAATTTGCTGAGTTCCCTAAAACCCATCCCTCCCTCAATTTTTGGAAGGCATAAATTCTCCCAATTGACCCAGTGAATTCTTTTCTGCTCACCACGGTAGCCCCACCAAAATTTTCTGATCAAGCATTCAATTTCATAGATAAGACCTTTTGGCATTTTGAAGCATGACATGGTATAAGTGGGAATTGCCTGGATCACCGCCTTAATTAAAATCTTCCTACCCGCTTGGGACAATAATTTTTCTTTCCAACCCTTTAGCTTCTTCCATATCCTTTCGTTAATCATACTGAAAGATTTCTTTTTTGCTCGGCCAACCAAGGAAGGAAGACCAAGATATTGCTCGTATCGCTGGACAGCGGGAATTGCCAATAGAGTTATAATCTCAGCCTGAATCTGGGCGAGCGTGTTGGAGCTGAAAAACAGGTTGGTTTTTCCCCGATTAATATTTTGACCAGAAGCCCTTTCATACTTCAGAAGAATTTCTTGGATAGTCCTGTAGTCAGAAATGGAGGCACGACAGAAAATTAGGCTATTATCAGCAAAAAGCAAGTGAGAAATCCGGGGGCCAGCCGGGCAAAGGGAGACGCCTCTCAACCTGCCCTCATCTTCCGCTTTTTTCAAGAGGCCATGCAGCCCTTCAGTGACTAACAAAAATAGGTATGGTGACAGAGGATCGCCTTGGCGAAGGCCCCTTTGAGGAGAAATAAGTCCCTGAGGTTGCCCATTTAGCAGAATAGAATAGGATACAGATCTTATGCACATAGAAATAAGAGCAATCCACCTATTGCTAAAGCCCATTTTAACCATGATTTTTTCCAAGAAATCCCATTCTACCCGGTCGTAGGCTTTGCTCATATCAAGCTTCAAAGCAATCAACCCTAGCTTACCAGAACGCTTGGCCTTTAGGTAATGGAGAGTCTCATGAGCAATCAGAATATTGTCAGTTATGAGGCGGCCTGTTAAGAAGGTGCTCTGAGATTCTGAAATCAGCTGAGGAAGAAACTTTTTCAGGCGGTTAGCAAGCACCTTCGCAATAAGTTTATACAGAATATTACACAGACTAATAGGCCTAAAATCCGTTACACGCCTTGGATTTTTAATTTTTGGAATAAGAGTAAGGAAAGTGTGGTTTAGGGCATTTGGGAGGTTACCTGAATTCAGCACACCCAGGACAGCATCAGAGACATCAGGGCCAATTTTTGACCAGTATTGTTTGTAGAAAAAGGGGGGAAGCCCATCTGGGCCAGGGGCTATATTAGCTTTCATTTGCCCAAGAGCAGCCTGGACTTCTGAGGCAATAAATGGGCGGAGCAGGTCCGCATTCATTTCCTGGGTAACCCGGGACTCCACACCTTCGAGGACTTCATTAAACTCAGTAGGATAAGACGAGGAAAAAAAGATGAATAGAAACCATTAAGCAGCTCACCAACATTGTTCTCACCCTCCACCCAAATACTGTGGTCATCTTCAAGACTAGAAATGAAATTTTTCTTGTTCCTCCCAGTTGCCCGGCAGTGAAAATATTTCGAATTTTGATTGCCATATCTGAGCTAATCAGTTTTGGCTCTCTGATACCACATGCACTCTTCTAAATCCAGCAAGTTATTAATTTCCTCTCTGAGGACTTTGACCTGGTTGATGCCCTGGCCAGAAATAGCTTTTGATTCCGCCTTAGCCAACAACTTTCTTTTGCGAATTAGGGACCCCTTAATATTGCCAAACACATTTTTATTCCATGAATGCAGTTGAGTTTGACAATTACTAACCTTCTGCAGAACTTGACTCATAAGGTCTCCGACTAGGCACAAATCCCAGGCAACATGGACAACTCCTTCACACCTCTCATCCTTTGTCCACATCTCTTTGAAACGGAAAGGCCTTTGAGGGCGGTAGAAACGACAATGCACATCATCGGAGCAGAGCCAAATGGGTTTATGGTCGGAAGAAAAACCAGATAGATGGTGTAACCGAATAGAAGGGAACATGAGCAACCATTCGGCTGAAGCCACAGCTCTGTCTAACCTGACCCAAACCAGTGGACCATCAAACCTATTATTACACTAGGTGAAAGGCAACCCAGAAAACCCAATGTCTTTGAAACCACAAAAATCAAGACAATCTCTAAAGGCTTGCATCTGCTTATCTGATCTTAAGGGCCCCCCAGACTTCTCTTCCAGCCTTGTGATTTCGTTAAAATCACCAATACAAACCCAGGGGAGACTAGTTTGGGAGCTGAGATGGCGAAGCGGGGACCAAGAATCTTCCCGGTTGACTGTCTTCGGGGCTCCGTAGAATCTTGTAAACCGCCAGGCGTCATCAATCCTTGAATTTACCACTGCATTAATGTGATGAGGGAAGAAGGTGCGAATATGAAGGTCAAGCTCATTCATCCAAAACAGGGCTAGACCGCCACTAAGATTTCTTCTAGGGACAAGGAACATGTTATCAAACTTCAGACGGCAATGAAGCTTCTCCATGTACGAATTATTTTTTTTGGTTTCCATCAGGAAAACCAGGTTGGGGCCTTTAGCTCTCACAAGATCAGAAAGCTCTCGAACTCACCGCCGGATCCCAAGCCCGCGGCAATTCCAACTCAGGCAATTCATGGTGACTGGCGTGGCTGAGCACCAGCCAACGCCAAAAGAGAGTTTGCTTCATTAGAATCAACTGGGAGGGACGCTTTACGTTTTTTTGCATGAGGTTCTGGGTCTTCAGGTGCAGGCCTCATCCTACTTAAAACACCCATATTCTCATCTAAAGGATTAGTAGTGGGCTGCCTAACCAATCGAGTCCACGTACCTTGGCTTGGAGACTTCGGCTTATTCTTAGGCCCAATAACATTAGAGATGTCCTGAAGTGGGGGCCTTGTACAACCAGGGGAAAATGCAAAAGTGGGACTCGGCCCATCTTCCTGTTTCGGCCTAAAACCACGATCCAAAACAAGGCAAGCAGAGGGTCTATGCTTGGCATCTTTGCGTGCGGGAGAGTTCGTGGGAGGGATTTTTTCCGCATTAATTACAGCCTCAGAGTGATTCACACATGGGGCCACAGGATCAGTAGCCAATCCCAATTCTCTGTCAATCAACTGTAATGTCCTTTCAAAACTTTCCAGGTTACCCTGCAGAGGCTTTGCATGTACACTACTTTCAGGCACCACAACCGGGCTAACCTTATCGGGATGGGGAGTCTCGGTAAGTGCAACCTCGACTGTCGAGCCAGAAGGTTGATGGGTCGGTCTTTTCGAAATCGGTGGAGCTTTATTTTGGTGAGGGGGCGAAACATCCCCACGCTCCGGCACCGATGTAGAGTTCCATGGTTTACGGCCAGCAAGATCCACTTCAGCTCTCATCCATGGCTCAAACTGACCTTTCTCCAATGAAGTCTTTTTCTTGTTGCTAAGCCACAACTCACACTCCCTGTCCTCGTGCAACAAGCTACCACACCAGTAGCAAAAATTAGGGAGTCTTTCATAGCGGAAGGACGCCCAACCAACCCCAACGCCTTTATCTCATAGCTTCCTCCCCCTGCTCAAAGGCTTAGTCACGTCTATGGAAACACGAACGCGTAGGGAGCGACCGATCGAAGCATTCTCATTAGCTGCAGAAACACAAATAACCCTGCCTAAGGATTTACCTATGGACATCCCAAGTTCAGGAGTCATACTTTTGATGGGGAGGTTATGTATCTAGATCCAAAAGGCACACTCAGTAAAGGAGAGGGAAGAGATGGTTGTGGAATCTTCAATCCTTTGGAAAAGAACCAAATGCTTGTCAAAGGTCCATGGTTCGTACTCCATGACCCTTTCCAAATCTACATCATTCTCAAATTCAAAAACCAATTTATTTTCACCCATCTCATGGGTTCGAAAAGGTTTTCGCGTATGCCACAACGGCCTGAAGGTCCTGATCACCGCCTCCTTGTTAATTGTACAGTGCATTAGAAATTTTCCAGCTAAAAGCGACCTTGAAACCCCAGATAACTTGGGCACCTCAAGACCGTGCTCCTCTTCCTCCGACAAAGAAATTTTCTTCCACATACTTTCCACATCCTCCATATGGGAAACCACAAAATCACAGAACCTAAAGGGATAAAACAACCCAGGACCACCCTACCACTACCCCGGTGAGATGGGAAAGCTGAGGATACACAAACACCTAAATAGAGAAAGGGACGCACTATTCTACAAGTTCTAGAGAGAGTGCCGCTCAAACCCTATCACAAGAGAAACCGAAAAAGAGCCAAGCATCACCTTACTTTGACTTAAGCTTCACAACCCAAGTTGGAATTAAGAATACAAACTTTGGTCCTTACAAATATGATAGCAACATTGCCACGTTCATGTACCAGGGTGTGACAATAGGGCAAGTCACTATACCTAAAGGTAAGGCTGGGCTCCGCTCGACAAAAAAAGTTACTGTCACAGTTAATGTGAATTCAAATGCCCTGTCAAGCACTACTGTTCTTGGAATTGAGTTAGGTGCTGGGGTGTTAGCTCTGAACGGCCAGGCCAAGCTTAGTGGGAAAGTGGAATTGATGTTTGTGATGAAGAAGAAGAAATCTGTCGAAATGAACTGCTCCATGACTATCGATTTGTCATCAAAGGCGATCCAATCTATGATTTGCGAGTGAACATAAAGTTGTTTTGCTTCATTTCTTTTTGAAAGTTAAAAAAACGTGTACAAAACACCTTTGAACGTTTAGACCCCCAAAATACAACTTAACCAATACAAGCAATATGTCAAACAACTAGTGTGCGGAAACTTAACACATGCTATAATATGAAATTGGTTATAAACTATCTAAGCCATAACAAAATAAAATCCACAGCAGATAAATATAAAGGCAAAAATAGAGAGGAAGGAAGATGCAAACACAAAGACAACACGCGATGTGTTATCGAAGAGGAAACCGAAGTCCTCGGCGAAAAACCTTTCCGCCGCCCTCCAAGCGGTAATCAATCCACTAGAAAATACAGTTGGGATACAAGGACAGCAATAGACCCTCCAAGCCTAATCTACCCAGTGCACCTAAGCCCTCCAAGCTTCTTGCTCCAACGAGGTTGCGCCTAACCTTTTTCTTTTCTAGTTTCCCGGATTCCGCTACTAGACCGTAGCATCAACCAATGAAGATTGGCTCCTTCCTAACTGCTTCCCAGAAATCCAAACAACTGTCTCACAGAGATGATAATGGTGAGAACCAGGTTTGGTATAATGCCTCTCAAGGATTTGACAATGGAGAGGAAGAGAGTAGGGGAATTTGAAGAGACTCTAAGGTATAGATTGTGGGTGAAACAATCTTGTTTTTCTTTAGGGTTTCTCTCTCAAAATTCTCTCTGGAAGCTCTCTTTCAATCGTGGGTAAAAGGGGTATTTATACTGGAGTGGGAGAGAAATGTGAAACGTCAGGTTTTACAAAACAGGGGTGGCTCGCGGCTTGACCTCGCGGCTTGACCAAGTAGCGAGATCCAGTCGCGAGTTAACCATATGGCCAGTTGTCCTGTTTTGTCCTATAGTGCTCCAGCTAGCATGACTGTTCATCTTCCAGCATGCTTGGCACGTGTACTGCTTCTGGCGGCTTGCAGCCGCGAGTCCACCCGCGAGTCCCAGCCGCGAGTCTCTGTTTTCTTACACACTCTTGAGCAAACTTCACTCTATCTCACTCACTACCCTTACAACAAACCCACCTAAATACAGGGTTACTAAATGCTGAATTACAAGCAAATTTGGCACGGAATAAAGCCAATTAGATGGTTGAATAAATTCAACCTTACACTTTTAATTCTATTCTTTTGATGGATTTGTAATTTTTTCTTCTTATAATTATTATCATTTTGTGGGAATACTTGTATTGACCACGATTTACTATATGAGAATATATATATATTTTTTTTCTATGGAATGATTTATGCATTAAGTACTATACTCCCAGATTACGATACCACCAATAAAAACAAACCAGATTTGACAAATTTGGAAAATAATTAGGACTAGCAGAGTATATAACAACATGCTAATCTCTCGTGATGAATTTCACCCTAAATTTAATAATAGTGCAGCCTAATTGAGTGTTAGTCAGTTAGAGCATCTTAAGCATCACTAAATTTTCATCCAAAATTTAACTAAAAGTTAAAAAGTCCACCCTTTTTTTTTTAAGCTATCCACTTCAAAAAATAAAATAAAAAACTCAGCCACATCTTTATCGTTTCTTTTTTTTTATTCTCCCAAATTTATCATCCTCTCTCCTTTTTACTCTTGTTCACTCCCCCTTTGTGCCAGTTCTCCTTTATCTCTTGTGGGTTATGTGTGTGTGTCTCACTCTCTCTCATCACTCCCTTTCCAAACCTTGACACTATTGGCAAGCTCAAGTCACCATTAATACCATTTGAGGCCACCAAGATCTGAGTCAAAATCCCCAGTATAGAAATGGCGTTCTCATTGTCAACGTCAAACACCGAGGTTAGGGATCCTTCTTGTGGTCAATCTCCATCAACCATCATGGCGAAAACATCTCACCATTGCCAATGACCTCACTGCTTTTCAATAACCTGATCACCATTGCCATCCTCGCTTGCAATTAATACCGAAGAAGATCATTGGACAAGGATAAGGCCGCCATTAAGCTCGATCATGATGAAGATGTGAGTTTAGTAAGGATCGACTCTTTGGTTAGGCCATTTCTTGTGACCGCTAAAAAATGCCCCAAAATTTTATGTCAATAAATAGTTATACTGAAAAAATAATTAATAAAAAAACTGCTTAGATGGATTTCTCTCTCTTTCTCTCTCTCAACCAAGGGTCCTAGAAGGCCTCCAAAATGTGCAGTATATCATGGTTTATAACTCCAGAGTGACGGATTGAGATCAGGTGCAATTTTTAATTCAAAAAAGTTAAAAAAAAATTAAAAAAAGGTAAAAAGTAAAAATTAAAAATTGAAAAGGTAAAAATTGTAAAAAATTAGAGTAAATTGCAATCCAGTGCAATTCCCGCACTGGATCCTAATCCCCAGAGCGATGACCTCGTTCTAGAATCCTAGTATACTATATAATAAGTCTACGCTTCCTATATTAATAAGCGGAGTCTATGCTTCCTATAGAAGCTAGCCGTTAACCAAAAGTTCAAAAGGCGTAACATTATTACATTAGTGGCATTTCCTTTCAAGTTTCAATAATTCTCCTAATAAAACAAGAAAGCATCTAGAACTAGAAGTCAACAATCTCACGCTGATCAGCGTTTGTGGGCTAAATATATGAGTCCGTTTGGATTGAACTTATTGTTTCTGAAATTAAAAACTGAAAACTGAAAACACTGTAGCAAAATAATTTTTAAATGTGTGAAAAGTGTCGTGGGACCCGTGAAGAGTGCGTAAACAGTATGTGAACAGTGTTTTTTTTCCTGTACAGTAAATCACATGATTTTACTACGCGCAGAAAGAAAAAGAAGAAAAAAAAAAAGAGACTGAAAACGTAATTACAAAACGTAAATGCAGTATTAAGTTGAATCTAAACGGGTACTATGATGCCATTTGGATTCAGCGTTTCTGCTGAATCCTGCATTGCGTTTTTCTCCTTTTTTTTTTTTTTTTTTTTTTTTTTTTTGCTTTCACGCGTTTCAAGGAGGAGACAAAATTTACTGTTCATGAGACAAATGTTACTGTTCACGCACTGTTCATGGGACCTACAGCCACTTTATTCAGAAAAAAATTAAAAATGAGTCTCCCAGTACTATTCACACATTTAAAAATTATTTTGTTACAGTTTTTTAGTTTCAGCAAAAATAAGCTCAATCCAAATGGACCCTATATATCTTTTTTAACTTTGCCACGTTTTCCAGGAAGCTCTAGTTGCATTATTATTTCATGAATAATGCTAGAGATACAAGTTATTTTACAAAGTATTAATGTGGTGAGTGATTTTTACTAATAAATGAAAAAGTGATATTAATGGTGAGCCTATCACACAAAATTGTCCTAACCATACATATGTATATATATATATATATATATATATTAAAAGTTCAAATTCAAAGAAAATCCAATTAGATTTCAGTTGGATTTTCAATTTTAGGCCACATATCTCATCTAATTTTTAATTTTTGTAGAGATACAAGTTATTTTACAATTTTTTTTTTTTTACAAAGTATTGATGTGGTGAGTGATTTTTAATAAATGAAAAAGTGATTAATGGTGGGCCTATCACACACAACTGTCCCAACCATATATATATATATATATATATATATTAAAAGTCAAAATTCAAAAAATATCCAATTAGATTTCAATTGAATTTCCAATTTTAGGCCACGTATCTCATCTAGTTTTTAATTTTAGTACTAAGTGAATTATTGAGTGTAAAAATCGAAGAGTCGAAATCTAATAGATTATAAATTGGATTTCAATTAGAGTTCAATTTTTCGCTACGTGTCCATCTAATTTTTTAATTTTTGTGGCAAGTGAATTATTGTGTGCAAAAACCTTGAAAAAGTCTAAATCCAATGAAATTCTAAATCATATATATATATATATATATATATATATTAGAATAGACAAAATTTAGGTATTTTTTCTTAGGTTTCTCTCTTAAAATTCTGTCATGTGGTTTTCTTCTCATTGATGGAAGTGTATTTTTAGTTAAATACAACTACATAGCTGAATCTTAGGAGGAGAGCCTAAGAAACAACACCTAAGTATTGTACCTAATTTATGCCTTTTTATAAATTATATATTTTAGAAATGAATATATAGTTTTTAAAAAATGTAAGCTAATACCATGTATAATTTGAACATCTTTTCAAAAAAATTTAAAATTTGAACAGTGTAATTATAACTATTTTTAATTGTATCCGTGCATATGCATGGAGTTACACAATAGTTTACAAAATTGAGAAGCCTTATTTCAAAACTCTCATCTGTGAACGTAATTGTCAATGGAGGCAGAGAAGGATAGTAACATTCGTGTTGCTTACTTTTACTACTAAAACTTATTGGTTGAACATTTTCACAAACACTTGCCATACTTAAATATTTGAATTTCTGACAATTTGAACAATGTCTCAAGAAATTATTGCACTATTATACCATGGGTATACGGTGGTTGTCTACAATGAGTGTGAGGGGCGTTTTGGATTAATGTGAAAATAATTGCTATTTACTTTTTTTTTAATAAGTAAAAATGTTAGGAAAACCTAGATTCTAGTTGATTTCTCTTTAATCCAAATTCATTAACTTGATTATTTAAATAAGTTATTTAATGCATTCTAGTTTTGTAAGTAATGAGCACAACCATATCACTAATGTTAAATGCACCAGAAAATAAAGAACACACGTGATATGATTACAAAGGAAAATTCCAATAAGAAAAACTTTTGAGGGGTTAATCAATCACAACCCAACATAATGATTTACTAAATAGAATGCAAGTTTACAATATAAGAATATATTGACCGAAACATTGCTACCTATAGTATAACTCGCTCCGTTACCACACACCTTGATTGAAGTCGGTTCTTGCAACAGCTTCACTTTAAGCACTTTAATGTTCTTCAATATGATGTTGAAGATGATGCTTGATACAAAATTCCACCACAAAAAAATTGGTTTTATAGTAGTGTTTTTTCCCCCTGATTTTGAAAACTCCCATTATAGGTGACCTACTATGGCACTTTTAGTAACTACCACAATAGGTTGACTTATTACAGTAGTTTAAATCGGGCGCTTTAAAACTGCCACTATAGGTAGGCTACGGTGGCGCTTTATGAAACAACCACAACAGGTTGAATTATTACGGCTGTTTCCAACCCCCGCTTATGGGGGCAATCATCCACAATGTGGGTTATCCCCTTGACTTTCGTTGAGAAGTACGCCTTGGCCTAGGGTGGACCATGGCGGATGGTGTAAATGAAGTCAATACCTAATTTAGTTTTAGGAACTATGAATATAGCGCACTTTCGTGGAAGGACAGATATTTTACTAGAGCATGTGCTCAGAGTTTAGATATGGGGATGGGAAGGCGTTAGACACCCACTATAGGCAATATTATAACCTCCGTAATAGCTCATTAAATTGGGACTTTACTTAGAATTTTATAGACCTATTACGACAGTTTTAAAACCGCTGCAATAGGTTTTGACATAGTAAATGCCTATTACGGCAATTTAAAACCACTGGAATAGGTCAAATTTTCACCACAATAGGTTTAACCTATTCAGACTTAAAAATTTTAATCCTCACTTCTTTTTTTAGCTTCCCACTTTATATATATATATATATATATATATGTTTACATAATTTCTGGCATCCACCCCTTTCTTTCTCTCTTTCTCTCTCTCTCTCATCCCACCACCAACCTCCATTGTCCACGCTGCCGCCAACTACCATCCATGCCATGGTTGTCGAAAATGACATGGTAGGTCTTCTTCCTTTCCCCCACTTCCCCTTCTCCTTCTACTTCACCCATCTCCTCCACACCCTTTTGGGTCTCCCTTTCCCCACCACCATGGCCACTTCCCTCCTCCTCTTTTCTTACTCAAATCTAACCGCCTCTCCTCCAAAATCTCAATTCCAAAAATACTACCCAAAACCTCAGTTTCTACCCAAAGCTAGGTAAGTCTCTCTCCCTCTCTTTTCTATTTTGTAGTTAAATTAGTGTATATATTTTTAGTTAAATTTGTGATTTTTTAGTTTTGATTTTGGTTGAAGTTTGGTTAGGATTATGTGTATATATTTGTTTCATTGTTAGTTGATTGTGTGGGTTTTTTTTTTGGTTTAATTTTGGTTAAAGTTGTGTGTTTCACTGTTTTGCAATTGTGGGTTTCACTATTAAATTAGTACTAAAATATAGATGGAAATTGCTTCTAATTAAACGGGAGATTGTAGAGAGATAACATAATTGGTAATAGATTTTTTTTTTTTTTTACAAGGTTTGACAAGACTAACTGTTCTTAAAATAACGTTTGTTAATCTTAAAACTGACAACTTCATTTTAATGCAATATGATAAATTAGTAATTGTCAAAAAAAAAAAAAAAAATTGGTAAAAAATGATAAGTTTTATCATGTAGCCATTATTTCTAACACTATAGAATACTTCTAATAATATTTAGCTAGCTAATGTGGTGCAATTATTAAGCTTATATTATTATATCAATGGATAAGAGTTTGATGGACAATAGGAGGAATTCTCAAGAATATGTTGATGGAGTTAAACAATTCCTGAATTCAAGTGGTAATGGATTAGTCTTATTGTGTTATTCTTTAGTAACATTGTTGTTAAATAAACTTATTGTTGTGGGTTTATTATATTTCAGGATGGTGATGATGCGGATGACCATTCTCTAGTTGCTGTAAATTTATCATCGGGGGGATCCGCATTAGGAAATATGTAGTTGATGGGTTTTTTTGTTATACTCAATATATTTTAAAGTTTCAAACATTGATATATATCAAAGTTGGAAACTTTATTATAACATTCTAGACATTTGGAGTGTATTCTTTTGGGCATAATTGTTATTATAGTAAAAACTTTTATTTTGTTATCCTAATCTTAATTTGGTAATGTATATTGCGTGCATAAAAAATTATTGTTTAAACTAGATCAACTCTTGTATTTAGCATGTTATTTTATTTAGCTATAAACAGGTTGTGAAAGCAAAAAACAGAGAAAATTTATGTGCCTAGGGAAAAAGAAAAAGAAAAAAGACCAATAGTAGCGGTTTTGAAATCGTCAGTAAAGGCTATATTAGAAAAATATAAAAATGCTTATAGTGGCGGTTTAAAACTGCTGGTATAGGTTTAACCTACTACGGTGATTTTCAATTTCTAAAAAGCATCTTTATAGGGTTGTAAAACCATTGCTAAAAGCTATATTAGAAAAATATAAAAATGCCTATAGCGGTGGTTTAAAACCGTTGGTATAGGTTCAACCTACAACAACGGTTTTCAGTTTCGAAAAAGCGCCGCTATAGGGTTACAAAACCACTGGGACCTAAACTGACATTTTTCAAACTACTAGTGTAGCCATGGTTGTCAAAATCTCGATCTAAATCCTACGATCCTATGATTTTCTATCCCACCTGCCCAAAACAATCTGTATCTTTTAAGGATCTTTGAGATCATTTGAGATCGATAAGATAGTACAATTTTGATGATCCCAAACGATCCTAATTTTTTATAATCTTCTTTAACTTGACAGAAGGCTCAGTTGGACTAAAATGAAAATTAACATCCTAATAGTGTCGCGTTTTGAGGTTTTAGGTCTCTTTAAATGATGCTTACAAATGAATGTAGGTAATTACATCAAATGGATGCACATTTTTGGTTTTTTATGAATGAATGTATAATTTATGTGATTATTTAATATACCAATATGTTTTTTTTCGCAAATAATGTAAGATCTTATGATCCACGATGCCACCTCCCTCCCACGATCCTACGTAGAATCCCGATTTTGACAACCTTGGGTGTAGCTCACCCTGGGCTATTATCATACTTATTGGCCAGTGGTTGAAAGCGCCGACAATAAAAACGCCAAGATAGCCCATTTGGATCTATACCAACACTTTCTAGACTATATAGCGATGCTTTAGAAATGCCAGCATATGTCTGTATTTTTGTATTTTTCTTGTCACACCCAAGTCGTAGCAATATCTCCTTAATTCTTCACATTCTCTCTAAGTACATGATGACCTTGGCAAGCCTTTAATATGATCTGAGTGACTATGGCGCGAATTCCAATGGACTAAACATGCATGTGAAATTGAATTCCAACTGTTCAATTGGTTGACTGCAGTTGAGCTATGTATTGATCTTTAACGAAGTTTGATCAATCAAGCTAGCAGTCGAGGCAACAGACTTAACTTCTTGAGCAGTCTTTCAAGTCTTCAATAGAGATATTCATTCACAATTTAAGAAACTCCAAACACTTTCATCTCAAGACATACTTTAGACATGTTTTGTATATGGGTTGCCAACACTCAAAGACACTTAAGCCTAATGTAAAAAAATTAAATATTAATTATAATTTTCACTCCTTAACTATTGATGTCGCGGAAGCCTAATGAAAGCACACACAATACTTTCTTGATAGAATAGAAATTAAACTATTAACTTTTGGGTGTAAACCTCGAATTCACGAGGGTTTTTCCTGAATCCACAAGGATATAAACTGGAATCTACCAGAGAAAGAATTTGACAAAAGTCTGTGCTTATTGAAAAAATAGTCTAATTTGCCTCTAACAGCTACAAAACATATAAATGCTAAGAAAAACGTTTGAAATCCTAATTCACACTAATTACACGATTAGTTGACAAAATAACGAAAATTTTGAAAAATGGCAAAGTTGAGTTAAATGCAAAATCATAAATTACTAACTTTAAGGGTTGTCCCAAAACAAGCGGTACTTTATTCTGATTTTTGAGTAAAAAGTTATTAAGGAAACAAAAATTATTATAAACGGCAAAACTGCAGTTTTCAGGGTCTAAATGAAGAAATTCGCTATTTTCGGGGGTACTGCGTGGCAAAGCTATGATTATTGCATAGAATGCCATTTCGCTTCAGGTTGTCAAATTTCACGCAATTCAGACTTCGAAACCATGATTTCCACTAGTACATTTTTGCCTTACGCGATAATTTCAAACAAGCGTGAGAGTTGAGTTTAGGAAGGTCATAGTGATCTTTTCTCCATCAACTACCCTTAACTAGAAGGAAGTTATTTTAGTCATTTTGGTATAGAAAGTCAAAGATACCGGAGAATCCTAGTTTTTCTCAAGCAGCTGAAAGTCTTTTAGCAAAACGCGTAGCAGCATTTCGTTTAACTAGTTCTGAAATAAGAGAGCACCTCGTCAGCAATTGCACGCTGAGGCGCGTTTGCCACATTTTCCAAGAAGCTCTAGTTGCATTATTAATTCACTCCATCAGCCAATTTGTCCGGGCACTATATATAACCACCTAATCAGCTACCATTTCCATAAACTACTTTCAAAAAACTAACTAGCAAGAGAGTAAAGAAACAGAAAAAGCTTTTGTATTCACTGTTCCAAGAGAAGAAAATGGCAGAGAAAACGAACCAGCAGGCATACCCCATGGCACCAGCAACTAAGCAACCCAGAAGTGATGAAGAGTCTGCCACTTTAACATCTGAGGAGCTCCGTCGAAAGAAAAGGATCAAGTTGGCCATATATATTGCTGCTTTTGCTGTGTTTCAGACCATTGTCATCTTGGTGTTTGCACTCATTGTGATGCGTGTTAAGACCCCTAAGGTCAGATTGGGCACTGATGTCACGTTCCAGAACTTCAGCGTTGGTACCCAAGCTTCACCTTCCTTTGACTTGAGTTTCACAACCCAAGTTAGGGTTAAGAACACTAACTTTGGTCCCTACAAATTTGATAGCACCACTGCCACGTTCATGTACCAGGGTGTGTCAGTGGGGCAAGTCACTATTCCTAAGGGTAAGGCTGGGCTACAATCGACCAAAAAAGTTGGTGTCACAGTAAATGTGAATTCAAATGCGCTGCCAAGTACTACCAATCTTGGAAGTGAGTTAGGTGGTGGGGTCTTAACTCTGAACAGCGATGCCAAACTTAGTGGGAAAGTGGAATTGATGTTTGTAATGAAGAAGAAAAAGTCAGCCGAAATGAACTGCAGTATGACTATTGATTTGTCAGCGAAGGCGGTCCAATCTATTATTTGCTAGTAAACATAGAAGCTGTTTAATTTCATTTCTTTTAATTCTATTTTTTGAATGGTATTGTAATTGTTTTGTTCTTCTTATTATTATAGTTGTTTGGAAATATTTGTATTGACCTTTATTTACTGTGAGAGAATTAGAATATATTTTAGCAAAATTTAAATTTACCGTCTATAAATTTAAATTTGGTGAATTCTCATTTTAGTTCTTTTATTTTTAAATTTTATTATTTTCTGTCCGTTAACTTTTAAGGATATCATTTTAGTCTTTTCATTCAATTCTCATTTGAAAAATGTTGTTAATCCTCTTAAAATAATATCGTTTTTGTTTTTTTTTGGGATGTTATAATGATAATATTGTCAAAATTAATGGTGCAAAACAAACCAAATTTGTCAAAAAAAAATTTTTTTTGGTATATGGAATGATATATTCAGTACTATATTCGTAAAGTACAAGACCACCATGAAAAATAACTGACAGCTTAATCCCTCTCTATCTTTTTATTTTTTTTGCTGAATAATCCCTCTCTATCACTCACACAAATACACGGGCTCACATATTGGAATGGTGGCCTTGTACTCTACGAATATAATTAGCGCACTAGCATTGAAAAATTAAAAACAAAAAGAAAGAATTTAATATAATTATAGGATTTTGTTCGCAGATGCTCTAAAATAATAGGAAAAGAAAAAATAATTGATTTTAATAACAGTCATAATTAAAAGTAGTATTCAGTTAAAATAATTTTCATCAGCTAGCTCCTCAATAGCACCAGCGGTAAAAATGGGGATGCAAAACTCTCGTCAATGGTAGATATGATCATATGAGACGGTCTAGCTCTATTTCAAGTGAGGTTGACGTCACAAGCTCATCACTAACGCATACTATCTCTTCAAGATTAGGCTTAGCCTTGTTGGATTTCTTTGTCTTAGACTCCGACGTTGTTAATTGTGACTTTGGCAAATGGCAAGGGATTAGAACTTAGAAAACAGGTACAGGTTTATGTGAATTCTTTTGTTCTCTCCACTAGTGACCCGTTGATTGAACCAATGATCTATTAATCCAAAGGCTAGCTACACCAGATCAAGTTCTGTTTTGAACATAATAACTAAACTAAGGCTTTGTTTCGTTAGAGTGATTATAAAGAGGATAGAAAATGGTAGAGAGATAATAGTACGTTTGTGGTTATGTGGTGGAGGGTGGAAAAATTGAGTGATTTAGGTGTGGGGTTCTATCCTGCCTACTAAAACACACACTTCTTAGTCAATTGTATAATGCGTACAGGTTTGTTTTTGTCTTTTAAATTATTATTATTATTATTATTATTATAGAAATGTTTGTCTTTGTTGTTTACTGTTATACGCGTTTGTCTTTGTCTTTATTTTTATTTATTTATATATTGAACGTTTGTCTTTGTTGTTTTGGTTGGTTGGCTGTTTTTTTTTTTTTTTTTTTATTAATGAAGTTATCTATATACAATTTTTTAATACAAATATAATGCACAATTTTTTTAATCTAATAGGGACATGAGAGAGTAAATTTATACAAATTCTATTTTCTATCATATTACTTTTCTCTTTAATCAAATAAAATAGTTTTTCATCCCTCCACATTTTCATTTCTCTAACCAAACACAAATGAGAAAAAATTAAATCTTTTCTATCTTCCAAATTTCCCATCATCTCATTATTTTCTATTCTCCCACTTTTTCATCACTCCAATTATCCGGACACTAAATGGCAAGTAATTTATTATGATGACATGAAAAATCAGGATTACTTTTTTTAATTTTTTTCCTCGTTTCACTAATCTTTAGTGCTCCACAAGTAGGGTCCGGCTCCCCTTCCATTAAATTTCCTCTCATTTTGTCCCATTTTCAAAAGGATGTAAGACACTGCACAAGTAGGAAATCTATAGGTATGGAATAAGACATGTCAAATAACAAATATACAAGTTCTAATCCAATTTAATAATAGTTACCCAACATATATAAATAGACTGCTCACTTAGTCATATTCTCTGCTTCCGTGCTTACAATCCCACATAAAATAAAGAAAAAAATTCCTGCCAAAATACAATTCCAAAAACATAACATTGCTTGAATTTTTTAGCCGCCAACAGTCTATGGTTTTAAGATTTGACTGGCAATTTTTAGTTCCACAAGGATTTCAAGAAGTGCTCCATCATTCTGAAAATACCACCAATAAGTCACACAGTCCTCGCGCGCTCCAAATAGCACCTGCACAGCAAAAAGAAAGGACCTAATAGAGAGCACCGGTGTGGTACCGGCCAAATACCCTCTGAAGGTCAAGTCAGAACTATTCTCACTGCTCTAGAGTACTAGAGAGGGTAAATTATGCATACCTTGGTTCGTGAGGGTGCTTGGTTTTTATAGTAGTAGGGCTTGACCCCTTTTCCTTGGAGTAGAAGTCTTTTCCTTATAGGAGTCTCTTTGAGCGTATTTCGTGGGATCCTTTCCATATAGGAATCCCTCTTAGGTTTCACGAAACGTGGAGGACAAGTCATTTACTTATACACGCAAACATGGTTAGCAAGCATTCGTTGACTAGTGCCGTCAGTCTATATTGTGCCTTCGGTCTTCATACCGTCAGCTTCAGGATGACCTTCAGCTTTATTATCCCATCGGCCTGTGGTGCTCTTCACAACTTCATCCCGCCGTCAGTCATTAAACAAAGGCTGACGGCCCAGTAGGTACCGTCACCCACATCTCTTACTTGACCAATCTCTTTTTATCCTTATCAGTTGCCCCCTACTCCATATCTTCGTCACTTTTTATACTGACGGGTTATGGAGTACATGTTTTTGTCAATTGTGTTATTTTTAAAGAGGCGGGAAAATTATTTACAAGGGTTTCCTCGAGCCACCGCGCACTTAATGCTTTGGACAGGTGGCATGTTCTTATTGGCTTTGCTTCTGACAAGGGCGTCGCTTCATCTTTCGCGCCCTTCTATCCCATATATAAGTAGCACCTCCTCATCATTTTTCTCTATTTCATTCTTGCTGATCTTTGAGAGAGAGAGATCGTCGCCCTTATTTTCGTCAACGCAACCTTTACTTCCGTCAACTTATCTGTCACTTATCCTTGAAGCAGTTCTTATCCAGAAGGTCATCTTATCAGTAAGTTCCATCTCCTCTTCTTTTTCATTTTTGCCTATTTCTTTGTGAGGACGTCAGCCTAGGTACTTAGATTGGATTCGTCACTTGTAAGTAGTCAGATGTCAAGTGACGTGTCGTGTGAGGAGTCGTCAATCCGCGAAGGAGCAGGCTACGACGAGACCTTTGATTCCGGCGATGAGTTAGAGGACTTCTCGCCTTCGTCAGAGAGAGAGACGTCAGCTCGATCTCCTGACGGTGATGAGAGTTACACCGAGGGAGATAAGGATGAAGTAGAAGAGGGAAGAGGAGAGGGTGAAGGTGACGGGGGTGATATAAATGTTGATGGCGATGATAGCAACGGAGATGATAGTGACGGGGATGAGGGACCAAGTGAAGGAACTTTAGATGGTCCTGGAGATAACCGTCCTTTCATTCTCCCTGAGGATTGGGCCATCAACAAATTTTTACCTAGGATGAGTGATAAGGTTTTTAGGGAGTTGCGCACTCGTTACCAAATCCCAGACCATATCCTGATCCGTCTCCTTTAGGAGAATAAGAGTTGTTACTCAGGAAGAACCGCTGACGTGGGCATGTATGATGCCATGTTTGCTACGAGTCTGAGATTACCATTGACGGCCCTACACCGTCAGTTGGCTGACTTCCTGGGCTTATCCGTCACTCAAATTGCCCCAAATGCCTGGAGGACTTTCATAGGAGCTGAGATCTTCTGGGGCCATCTAAGTGGAGGAAACCGTCAGCTTACTTTAGACGAATTCTTTTACTACTACAGGCCCCATCATATCGCCTCGTCTAAGGGGACATACCATTTTAATGCCCGGGAGAAAAATTTGAGGCTGGTATCAGATATGCTAGATTCCAATAGGAACTGGAAAAGTAGGTATTTTTTTGTTGAAGGGACGGATTGAGTTTGCCGTCAGGAGGAATGGGCGACGATGCCCCACGGTTATTTTGACAACACTTGGGCTTTTGTTAGGGATTCAGGTTAATCCCGTCAACTATGTTCATTTTGTTTTTGAGGTGATGCTACTAACATTCCTTCTCTTTTTCCTTTTTAGCTTATACCCGTCCCCACATAACCGACGAATAGGAGGAGTTCATCCGTCGGGTTCTGGAAATCCCTTTGGAGGAACGTAAGTGTAGGGATTTGATCACCCTTGACACAATTCATTTATACTGTGGGGGTCTAGAGCCGTCAGCTGAAGCTCGAAGGTTGGAGGAATTTTCACGTTGACGTGAGTAGATTTCTTATTGGTTTCACCAGTTTACCCCTCCGTCTCTTATTCTAACGACTTTTCTTTGTATTGTAGAGATGGAATTTGCCAAACAGAGGATAAGGGCTGCCGCGGCCCGTCAGAAAGAGGAGAAAAGGGCAAAGGAGGCGGGGGGCGAGACCTCGTCAACCCCTAAGGTCGTCAGTAAGCAAGCAAAGAGGAAGCCCGACGGGAGTGACGGCCGTCCGTCCAAAAAGGCCGCCGTCACTCCTGGGGACGATGTTGCAAAGGAGAAATCACCTCTTAAGCCGAGCCATGGTGTGGGTAAAGGGACAATGACCTCATTGGGTCCCGTCAGCGAGGGCCCTTATCGTCTCTTGACCCATAAGGACTATGCCGTCGGAGAGGTTAAGTCCTTCACAAAGACAACGGAAATAGAGCCTTGTGACCTGTTGGAGACGGAGGATTTAGGGGCGTTAGCCCTTTTTGATCTCACTAGGGTATGCTTGCTACCTTTTGGTCGAATTTGATTTTATTTTGCTTTGATGAACTTTGACTGACGGCTGTGTTCTTTTCTTAGGCCTTGGTGCGTGTTACGGCCCTTCAAGACCGTTGTGTTGCAAAGGAGGGAGTCGTCACTCGGGTCCGGAAGCACAATACAAATCTGATGCATGAACAAGCTCAGTACAAGGATGTCATTCGTACGTTGAACCAAGAGCTGAAGGAAGTCAGGGAGAAGCTGGTAGAGGTTGACCGTCAGAATGACAAGCTCAAAGAGGAGGTGACAGATCTAGGCCAAAGGCTGCAGACGGCTGGGGCTGACGCGGTTCGAGACTTTAAGGCGACGCAATCGTTTATTAACTCTTGCGCCGAGTATTATGGCACTAGTTTTGACGATTGCCTTAAGTAGGTCGCGTCAGCATTCCCAGAGCTGGACCTATCCGGAATTACAATGGATGATGGAGGTGATGGCTCCTCTCAGCCTACTCCTACTCTTGAGTCTGACGGTGTTGTTGTCCTAGCCCAACCCGTTGCTAACCCTTCTCCTCCTGCTTCCAATACTCCAGCTGTGATCATAAACGTTGAAGATCAGCAAGCTGACGGGAACCCTGCTGACGTTCCTGCTCCTTAGTTTTCTTTTATTTGTACTTCAACCTTGTATTTCAATTATTTTGCAAACAATCGTTGTGTTTTAATTATTTTGCAAACAATTGTTAAGTGCTCGTTTGGTTTTCTCGGGCTTTTGTCTGTATACAACTGTATTTATGTTATTTCCGTCGCTTTCATATCTGTTAATCAGTGATTGAGCCATACGAAGTCTTGGTAAGCATTCCAGTCTGTTTTGCAAACCCGTCAGTTTTTTGAACTGGTTGGAAGACTCCGTCGGTATAGATTTTTGGCGACTAATGTGTATATCCTTCTTATCTTGTCAGTTTCACGGGTTTCCTCTTGGATGATGAATCCAAGTACTGGTTCTGTCGCCTGAAGCCTGTCAGCCTTTGCGGCTTCGCCCGTTAGTTGCACTGTTTTTAGGGCCGTCAATTTCCTAATTTCCAGTCATCTTTATGGACTTAATGTAAGTCCGTTGGTTCTACAACGGCCCAATCCGTTTGGTGAGACAGTCAGTTTTTCAATTTTAGTTTGTCATGGCCTTGATGAACTTGTCACCTTTGTAGGCCCGTTGGCTTTTGAACCTTGTCCATATGATGATAGTTTCATCTATTAGGACCGTCATCCTTTTAGCTTCGGTCTGTCATGGGCTTGATGAGCTCGTCATCTTTTGTAGGCCCGTTAGTTTTAGGACCTCGTCCATATGATAACAGTCTCATCTATTAGGACTGTAAGCTTTTTAGCTTCGGTTTGTCATGGGCTTGATGAGCTTGTCATCTTTTGTAGGCCCGTTAGTTTTTGGACCTCGTCCATATGATGATAGTCTCATCTATTAGGACTGTCAGCTTTTTAGTTCGTGTGTTATGGACCTTGTCGTTTTTGTTGTTCACTTTTGTGAACTTAGTTGTCCACTTCTGTGGACTTTAAACCGTAGATTTCTAAAATAGATATTTCAACAATTTTGAATGAACTCCTCTTATTGTCATCCATTTGTAAATAAAAGTAATTCTAAAACCAAATCCTGCCTTTTGGGCTTAAAACAAAAAAAGAGGTATTGTTGCAAAAAACTAAAGTAAATGATAAAGCTGAGGAGTAAGACTAAAATTTGCTGAAATGTAAAAACGAAAGGTTGGTCTTCATGCTGCCGCTCCTACTGGTAATACTTTTGTAGGTGCTCGGTGTTCCATGGGTGTGGCAGCTTCTGTCCTTCCAACGTCTCCAGGTGGTAAGTGCCTTTCCTCTGCCACGACGTAACTCGGTAAGGTCCTTCCCAATTGGGGCTGAGTTTCCTTTGGGTAGGGTCCCTAGCGGCGCCCATGACCTTTCTAAGAACAAGGTCTCCAACTTGGAAGTCTCTGTGTCGGACCCGAGAGTTGTAGTGTTTGCCATGCGGTCTTGGTACCTAGCGAGCCTTTATTCTGCTGCTGCTCTGATCTCGTCCACTAGGTCGAGCTGTAGTCGCATAGCCTCGTCGTTTTTGTTCTCATCATGGTTGTGCACCCTGTAGTTCGTGAGCCTAACTTCGGCCGGGATGACTGCTTCGCCTTCGTACGTCAGTTGGAACGGTATCTCTCCTGTGGGTGGCCTTGCCGTCGTCCTGTATGCCTATAGTATGCTTGGCAATTCTTCTGACCATATACCCTTTACCCCCTCGAGCCGAGTCTTGATAATCTTGAGTAAGGATCGGTTCGTGACTTCGACCTGGTCATTAGCTTGAGGGTGGGCGGGGGAGGAGTAGTGGTTCTTTATTCCTAACTGTAAGCAAAAATCTCCGAAGGAGTCGTTGTCGAATGGCCTCCCGTTGTCCGAGACAAAGACTCTAGGAATGCCAAACCTGCATATGATGCATCTCTAGACAAAGCTTTGCACGTTCTTCTCTGTAATTGTGGCCAAAGTTTCAGCTTCCACCCATTTTGTAAAATAGTCAATGCCCACCACCAGGACCTTCAGCTGTTGTACTGCTATAGGGAATGGTCCCATAATATCTAACCCCCATTGTGCGAACGGCCATGAGGCCGTTATCGGGGTCAGCTCTTCGGTTGGTTGTCTAATAATATTGCTGAACCTCTGGCATTTGTCACAAGCCCTAACATAGGCTTCAGCGTCCTTCTACATGGTGGGCCAATAATACCCCGCTCGCACAAGCTTGTGTACCAATGATCTAGACCTTGAATGGTTTCCGCAGATTCTTTCGTGTACCTCTCTCATGACGTAGTCTGCCTCTTCCGTACCCAAGCATCTCAGATATGGTCGGGAGAAGCCTCTTTTGTATAAGACGTCTTTTATTAGGACGAACCTTGCCGCCTGGACCTTCAGTTTTCTTGCAACCTCCTTTCCGTCTAGTAATACCCCGTCTTTCAAGTATGAAACTAACAGCGCGGTCCAACTACTGTAGGAGCATATTTCCTGCACGTTGTTGGGATCTATTAGCGGAGAAAGCTGAACGAAAGAGAGTACATTACCAGGGATGACCATATGTTCTGCTGAAGCGGCCTTTGCGAGGAGGTCGGCTCGCTCGTTTTCTCCTCTGGGAATTTGGACGATTTTGGCTTCTAGGTCATCCACTCTCGCCCTTACTTGATCAAGGTACTTTTTCATCCTTTCACCCTTGCACTCGTAGTCTCCATTTATTTGGTTAGTAATGACCTGAGAGTCGCAATAGATGACTACCCTCGTGGCTCCTGTTGCTTTGGCGAGGTCGAGTCCTGCTATCAGTGCTTCATACTCTGATTCATTGTTGGTAGCGGGGAAGTCAAGACGGACCATACATTCAATTGTATCTCCTTCGGGCGATAGTAGCACGATGTCGGCCCCTCCGGCTTGTCGGTTGGAGGACCCGTCCGTATATATGCTCCAATGAGGGGACTCTTCTGCCCCCTTGTCTTCGTCATGAGTGAATTTTGCTATGAAATTTGCAACGATCTTTCCCTTGATTGCAGTGCGTGGGCCGTACTGGATATCAAATTCGCTCAACTCTATGGCCCATAACGCCAATCGACCCGCAGCCTCAGGATTACTCATCGCCCGTCGCAAGGGCTTGTCAGTTAGGACGTTTACCGTATGAGCTTGAAAGTACGGTTTGAGCTTGCGGGCCGCCGTAACTAATGCAAAGGCAAGTTTTTCCATAGGCGGGTATCTTTCTTTAGCACCGTGAAGTGCTCGGCTCGCGTAGTACACGAGCTTTTGTACTTTTTCTTCTTCTCTGACTAAGGTAGCACTGATGGCTACGAGGGAGACGGCTAGATAGAGAAAAAGCTCTTCTCCTGGCTGCGACGGGCTCAACAGTGGTGGGGAGGAGAGATAAGCCTTTAATTCCTCGAATGCTTGCTGGCATTCGGTAGTCCACTCAAATGATCTCTTCAGCGTGCAGAAGAAGGGCAAACATTTGTCCGCCGCCCTTGACACGAATCTATTCAGTGCCGCTATTTTTCCGTTGAGGCTTTGCACCTCCTTCACATTTCATGGTGGTGCTATCTCCATAATGGCCCGGATTTTGTCCGGGTTTGCCTCGATTCCCCTTTAGGACACCATAAATCCTAGAAATTTTCCCGCCGTCACTCCAAAGGCACATTTTCCTGGATTGAGCTTCATGTTGTAGGAGCGAAGAGTGTTGAATGTTTCTTTGAGATCTTCCAGATGGTCTTCCTCCCTTCGGCACTTTACTAGCATGTCGTTAACGTAGACCTGGACATTCCTCCCAATCTGTTGCGCAAACATTTTGCTCATAAGTCTTTGGTACGTTGCGCCTGCATTCTTCAGGCCGAAGGGCATCACTTTGTAACAGAAGAGGCCTTGGCTGGTCACGAATGAAGTTTTTTCCTGATCAGCTTCGTGCATTCAAATCTGGTTGTACCCCGAGAAAGCGTCCATAAAGCTCAGCAACTGGTGTCGGGCCGTTGAGTCTACTAGGACATCGACCCTTGGGAGGGGATAGCTATCTTTGGGGCAGGCTTTGTTAAGGTCGGTGAAGTCCACACACATCCGCCATTTCCCGCTAGCTTTTTTGACCATTACTACGTTCGCCAGCCAATCGGGATAGTATACTTCCCTAATGAAGCTTGCTTCCTGTAGCTTTCGGACTTCTTTTGCTATGACCCAATTTTGTTCGAGGGCGAACACTTTCTTCTTCTGTCGGACAGGTGGAAAGGCGGGCGATACATTCAACCTGTGCACCATGACTGAAGGGTCTATTCTTGGCATATCATCATGACTCCAAGCGAATACGTCTCAATTGCCTTTGAGGAAGGTTATGAGCTCTTGACGGATTGCGGGTTTAGCGAGTGTTCCAATTTTGGTCGTTCTGCTAGGATCGGAACTGTCAAGGGGTATCTCTTCTAGCTTCTCTATTGGCTCCATCACCGTCCGGTGCTCTTCTATACTCAAAGCCTGAAACTGATCTTCCATCTCCATCATGGCTACGTAGCATTCGTGCGCGGCCATCTGACTTCTGCACAGCTCCCCTACTTCGTAGTCAGTGGGGAACTTAATCATTAGGTGGTAAGTCGAAGTTACCACCTTCCATGAATTGAGCATGGGTCGTCCGAGGATGGCGTTGTAGGCAGACGAGCAATCGACCACCAAGAATGTTACGTCCTTGGTTATCTGCTGAGGGTAATCTCCTACCATTACAGATAATGTGACCGTACTCAGGGGGAATACCCGGCTCCCTCCGAAGCCCACGAGCAGGCCATTTGTCGAAATTAATCGCTCCCTGTCGATCCTCATCTGCTGGAACGCCGGGTAGTATAAAATAGCTGCTGAACTGCCGTTGTCGACCAACACCCGATGCATGTTGTAGTCTTCTATCCGTAGGCTGACGACGAGCGCATCATCATATGGATGGTGAAAGCGTCGTGCATCCTCTTCTAAGAACCCGATTATGGGGCCTTCTCTTCGTGCTATCTTCGGCACAACTCCCATCATCTGAACATTTTGTACCATCCGAAAGTAGGTTTTGCGGGCCTTTTTGGATGACCCAGCGACAGCCGTTCCTCCTACGATCATCCTTATGTTCCCTATCGGGGGCCTAGGTTGCTCATTATCCCATCGGGGGTGTTGGTCTTGTGGGGGTGGATTCGTTTTCTCCTTACTAACGAACTTCTGCAGTTTTCCTTGTCTGATAAGGGCCTCAATCTGCTGCTTTAGGTCATAGCAATCAGCCGTATCGTGACCATGGTTGCGGCAATACTTGTCCCTAGAACGTTTGTTAGGATCGCTCTTCAGCTTTCCCAGGAACGTCAGAGCCTCCTCGTCCTTGATTTGCATAAGGACTTGATCTATCGGAGCAGTCAATGGAGTGAAGCTCGTGAATCTTCCTCCTAGGGGCTTAAGGCGCCTCTCATCTCTTTGGTCTCCAGTCCTTGCTTTCTTTTGGCCTTGGTCTTGCCGAGTGTCTTCCTGCCTCTCTCTTTTCTTTGGCCTCTTATCTCGCGCCAATAGCGCGTCTTCGGCGTTCATATACTTTGTGGCCCGATAAAGTACTTCCGACATGGTCTTTGGGTCGTTTTTATACAGGGAGAACAAAAACTTACCCTTCTTCAGCGCATTCGTGAATGCTGCGACAAGTATCTTATCGTTAGCTTCGTCGATCGAGAGTGCCTCCTTATTGAAACGAGATATGTAGGCTCTTAAAGTTTCATCCTCTCGCTGCTTGATACTCATCAAACAAGCCGTAGACTTCTTGTACCGATGGCCTCCGATGAAGTGCGCAGTAAATTGAGCTTTAAGTTCTTTGAAGGTGCTGATGGAGTTTGGTATCAGTCGACAGAACCAAATTCTCGCCGCACCCTTCAGCGTTGTAAGGAAGGCCCTACACATGATCGTGTCTGCCACTCCTTGAAGGTGCATCAGGGTCTTGAATGTCTTTAGGTGGTCCAGAGGGTCCCTGACCCCGTCAAAACTGTCTATCTGTGGCATGCGGAACTTACTCGATAGGGGGAAGGAGTTGATGGTGGCGGTGAACGGTAAGTCTGTTCGGTTGACAAGGTCGTCAAGATCACTGGACACTCGCCCCTTGAGAGCGTTCATCATTATCTCCATTTGCTCCTTCATCGCCTGCATCTCTGCGATAATAGGTGGCGGAGCTGTATCTGCGAGGGAAGGGAGGCTCACATTTTGCCGCTCCAGTTTGCTCAGGGCGTTACTGGCTTGGGGTCCCTCTTAGTGTCTTCTGTCAGTGCTGGTTCCTTCTTGATCAGCTCCTTGGTTGTCCGGTGCTGCGTCCTTCTAGCGCTGCTGCTCTTCTAGGTCGTGATTTTGTCTGGTGAGGTGTTCCACAACCGCGGTGAGAGTCTTAACTTGCTTCTTGAGGGCGGTCGTGGGTGGTTCCTCTTCTTGAATGTCGTTAGTGGTTGCCATTGAGCGGGTGAGCACCACGCAACTTTTATCCGGGAAGCGGTAATATGACTTTACACTACACGATTTCCCACAGACGGCACCAACTGATGATGCCGAAAATACCACCAGTAAGTCACACGGTCCTCACGCACTCCAAATAGCACTTGCACAGTAAAAAGAAAGGACCTAACAGAGAGCACCGGTGTGGTACCGGCCAAATACCCTCCGAAGGTCAAGTTAGAACTATTCTCACTACTCTAGAGTGCTAGAGAGGGTAAATTATGCGTACCTTGATTCGTGAGGGTGCTTGGTTTTTATAGTAGTAGGGCTTGATCCCTTTTCCTTGGAGTAGAAGTCTTTTATTTATAGGAGTCTCCTTGGGCGTATTTCGCGGGATCCTTTCCATATAGGAATCCCTCTTAGGTTTCACGAAACGTGGAAGGCAAGTCATTTACTTATACACGCAAACGTGGTTAGCAAGCATTCTTTGATTAGTGCCATCAGTCTATATTGTGCCTTCGGTCTTCATACCGTCAGCTTCAGGATAACCTTCAGCTTTGTTATCCCGTCGGCCTGTGGTGCTCTTTACAACTTCATCCCGCCGTCAGTCATTAAACAAAGGCTGACGGCACAGTAGGTACCGTCACCCATATCTCTTACTTGACCAATCTCTTTTTATCCTTATCATATAGGTATGGAATAAGACATGTCAAATAACAAATATACAAGTTCTAATCCAATTTAATAATAGTTACCCAACATATATAAATAGACTCCTCACTTAGTCATATTCTCTGCTTCCGTGCTTACAATCCCACATAAAATAAAGAAAAAAATTCCTACCAAAATACAATTCCAAAAACATAACATTGCCTGAATTTTTTAGCCGCTAACAGTCTATGGTTTTAAGATCTGACTGGCAATTTTTAGTTCCACAAGGATTTCAAGAAGTGCTCCATCATTCCTCACATTATCTCATTCTGTTAATTTCTTTATCTTTATCTTATTTTTTAATTTGTTTTTCTAAGTGTTCAGCTGATCTCGGAGAAAATCGTGAATTCATAATTTGATTTAAATTTAAGTTGGGTGATGGAAAGAACATATTTCTTCGGCATGATCACAGGCATCTCGCTAGTCCCTTAATTCCAAAATATGGGTTTAAGGTCGTATATGATACTATATGCAATTTTCCAGCCAAAGTGGACACGGTGCAGCCACGTGAGCTTAGAGAGAAATCTCATGTGATGGATTGGGGGAAACTACTCTGGTTCAATTGATCATACCCAAGCAATGCTTTCATAGGGTGGTTAGCCATCGAAAATAGGCTGACAACAAGAGATTACAAGGCTAAATGGAGCTACATACTCGGGGGATTTGTTGGTCCCTAAATGATGACAGTCCTGTTAAGGTGGTGATCACTAACGTACCTAAATAAAGAAATTAATTGTCTTGAAATAAATGAGACGCCAGATATTTATAGTCTCTCATACCTTTCGGTGATAGACTTGTCTCATGATAAAGAGACGTGTCTCATCTAAAAGGTATATATGTTCAATTAAACAATGTTTAATTAATTCATTTGCGTTAGTGAAGCAACACCATCCATTAAAGAGAGGGTTATTGCAATAGTGAGGCAACGCCATAAATTGTCTTGATGACAGGGACCATCTCTTCTGGGATTATGAAATGCAACTTTGCCTTATCTTTGATGCTATTTATAATGGGAAGATTTGGTAGTTGGGGGATCACTCGTCCGAAAGGTAACGGCTTGAGAGTTTCTATTTTGTAAACTGGCATGGTGGCCTGTTGTCTAATGTCTATAGCATCAGGCTGCAAAGCAATTGCAATTATTTATGCTGGTTCTGTCTGGACTGTGCGGCAGATTTTGAAGAAGACCGAAAGATTGTGCTTTAAATCACTGATTGATTGTGCTATTTTTTGGTATCTAGCTTGGGTCTGTCTTGGTTAAAGTTGTTCTGAGGGGTTCATCTCTAGTTTATTGTAGTCCCTTTTGACATGTTTTGCTGGTTCATCTCTAATATTCACTGATTTACTCTAAAAAAAAAATAATGTTACCACAGAAGAAAGAGATAAACGACACAAAAGTCTACGTTTTCCTCTAGAAGCTTATTAAAATACTCTTAAAAGAACCTTAAAAAGTCCGTTACCGTAAGCAAAAGGACACATAGCAGCATTTCCTTTAAATAAAATATTGATTCTTTAAAAAACGAGGGACCTTCTTCAAGACGTCACTATTCAACCACCCTAAGACGCGGTTGTTAGCTACATTATTAATTCACACTAACTTCTATTTGAATAAATACTGTTTATTTGTTAGAAATTGAAAATTTATTATTGATATTATATAAAATAATTTTTAAAGTGTGAATAGTGCTGTAGGACCAAAAAATACATAAATATGTGCATTTTGTTAAATTTGGTGGTCCTATGAACAATACCGTGAGACCCTAAAAAAAGCCAAACGCACTGAAATGTGCATTTAATGCTATCCAAACTCACACTACTCTGCTTCCATTTCCACAAACAAATCCTAGCATCCTAAACTCCTTTTTCAGAGAAGAATTAGCATCAATAAACAAGAGAAAACTTCTCCATTCACTATTCCCAAAGAAGAAAATGGCTGAGAAAACGAACTAGCAGGTGTTCCCTTTCTCACCAGCAGCTAAGCAACCTAGAAGTGACGAAGAGTTGTTGTAAAATAGCGGAAGCTCAAATTATCAAGATTAATTGTGAAAATATTTTAAACAGTGAAAGATTTTCAAACTAACAATAGGAACGAAGAAAATTAATGCAAAAGAAAATAAACACAAAACACCAAAAATTACGTGGTTCGACAATAACCTACATCTACGGGTGACGTCGAACAAATTTCACTATAACAAATTTGGGATAATACAAATTGGTATAGAAGCACTCTCACAAACCCAAATCTCAAATACACCCAAATAACTCTCTCTCACAAATACAAAACCATAGGTTCACAAATACTAAATACGAATATCAAATACCAAATACTAAATACGAATTGCGCACAAACCAAAGAGAGAGTCACAAATTAAATCCAAAAGTTGCAACGCACCAAGAGAGAGCAAATCACCAAATTGCAGAACCAAAACCATATGGCAACAAACCTCTCTCACTATTCCAAATTGCAACCTACAAATATCAAATAACCAAACCAAGAGGAGGCCTCTTTTTCTCACATCCTCTCATCTCTTTCTCTCTAATTTTCTGTAGTAGCACTATGCTTATATAGGAGACTTGAGTCGGCTAGTATATCCAAAATCAAGAAGGACTAGACTTCTTTTCCACACACAAAAAGAGAATTGATAGGGCTAAATCCCAGGGTAGAAGGATTGAACTAACGGAGTTAGACTTTAAAGACGAGGTGACCAAAAGAGACGATATAGTTGGTCTAACAAAATTGGTAGACGAATCCGCGACCCGGACGGAAAGATGAGGAGATGGATAGACACTTTTAAGTGAACGGATAAAAAGGAGACGGTCTGTTAAAGCCACGTGTCACCCTTATGGCATCTACATGGCACCCATGTGGCATGGGTTGTCTCCAATGATTTTGGTATGGAAATGTCTTGTGCTTCATGCCCCACCATAATTATAGGAATCTCTGTAAGGAAATAATCTTGTAAATTGCGAATATTAATGAAGATCTTCCCTACAAGGAAATACTCTCTCTACCAAGAAATTAAGATTGGCTCTATACTACTATAAAAACCCGAAAACCCTCACAAATCAAGGTACGCGTAATTTTTCTAGCTCTGACACTCTAAAGTTGTAGAAATTCTCTCTAACTTAACCTTTGGAGGGAATTTGACTGGTACTCTCTGCAAGGTCTTCTTTATTTCTGTTTCGCAAGTTCTGTTTAGAGCTCGTAAGGATTGTGTAGCTCACTGATGATTTTTGGCATCATCAGTTGGCAACGTCTGTGGGGAGAATGAGAAAACAAGCCATATTACCACTTCCCAGACAAATAGCTTTATGGTATTCGCTTGATGGCAACCAACAACAATAACAGAGATGAACCACGCACTGCTGCCCTTTAAAGACAAGTACAGACTCTCGTCGTGGCTATAGAATGTCTTACAAAGCAAAACCATGACCTATAGGAATAACTACGCCGAAGGAATGCGGGACCCAACAATCATGGGGAGGAGCAAGAGGGTACTAGCGTTGAAAGAAGGGACCAAGAAGGACCAGAAGATAGCAACACCCTGAGTAGACAAGAGCGACAAGACACCAGCCGTCCATCCATCGCAGATATGGCATCGCCATACATGGTTAGAAAGATGCAGATGATGAAGGGACGGATGGACTTCATGATGAATGCCTTCAGGGGACGAGTGTCAAATGACCTCAACGAGTTGGTCCACTAGACGAATTCACCCTTTACTACACTCGTCACTTCGTTCCCCCTTCGGCCAAAATTCTGTATGCCACAGATAGAAGCCTACAACGGGTCAAAGGATCCCTTGGATCATTTGGAGCCATTCAATTGGGTCGAAATCCAACAACTAGCTAGTGCCATCATTGGTTCCTCAAAAAAAAAAAAAAAAAAAAAAAAAAAAAGAGAAAAAGAAAAAAGAAAAAAGAGATAGTGCCATCATTCTTTCAAGCTGTTTCTACTAATTATTCTGCTTAGTTGCCTGCGGTTGTAGAGATGAATTGATCAATGGTGGTGCCCATAGTCGGTTAGGATGACATTTGAATTCTTTCTTATCAATAAAGCGATGTTAAAGATATTATATAGTATTTTACTATGTAGACTTCATAAACAAGTGTGTCAAATTTTAAATATAAAAGAAAAAACGTAATTAAGAATTTAATTTTTTTATTGTATTATTGATTTGATACCCATTAGAGTTACTGCCAGTTTCAATTTATAATTAAGTTTTGAAAGATGTTAAAGATATTACAAATTTTGTCCTAAAAATTATGCAAACTATGTGTCATTGATGGTGTGCATGGGAGATTTCATCTCTAAGCTTTTAGGACAAAAATGTTGACAAGGGATTTTATAGTTAGAACACTTCATGCAATGTCCAAATACTAAATATTCTCTGCATTTTAAGGACTTTCTTCTCTCAAATGATAAAACATCCGGTTGCTTTTATTTTTTTCCAACACTCACCAAACACAAAATAGTAATGTAGCCGTTTATTCAACATGTTGTTCAAACAACACCAATCATAACCATTGTTATGCTAATTTGCAATTTTTTATTTAGTTGATAACAATTTTAATATTATATATATATATATATATATATTAAGTGTATTTAGAAAGTTAGTTATGATTTCAAAAAATGTAAAAAATGCTCCAATCTAATTTGATTTTTTATTTATTTTTATAATAGATAAAAATTCTATTATAACTTAATTTAAGTGTATATGTGTGTGAAGTTATATCCTAGAGACTTGAACTCTGGTCCTTACCCCCCACACCTCACAAATACTTATAATTAGATAACCTTTATTCCTAAAAAAAAAGGGTTAAAATTGTAATTCAACAAAATTCAAAAACAAAAAACTACTGAAAGTTCAAATATGTGTATAAACACCTTTGAACGTTTAGACCCCCAAAATACAACTTAACCAATTCAAGCAATATGTCAAACAACTAGTGTGCGGAAACTTAACATATGCTATAATATGAAATTGGTTAAAAACTATCTAAGCCAAAACAGAATAAAATCCACAGCAGATAATATAAAGGCAAAGATAGAGAGGAAGGAAGATGCAAACACAAAGACAACAAGCGATGTGTTATCGAAGAGGAAACCGAAGCCCTCGGCGTAAAACCTCTCCGCCGCCCTCCAAGCGGTAAACAATCCACTAGAAAATACAGTTGGGATACAAGGACAGCAATAGACCCTCCAAGCCTAATCTACCCAGTGCACCTAAACCCTCCAAGCTTCTTGCTCCAACGAGGTTGCGCCGAACTTTTTTCTTTTCTAGCTTCCCGGATTCCGCTACTAGACCATAGCATCAACCAATGAAGATTGGTTCCTTCCTAACTGCTTCCCAGAAATCCAAACGACTGTCTCACAGTGATGATGATGGTGAGAACCAGGTTTGGTATAATGCCTCTCAAGGATTTGACAATGGAGAGGAAGAGAGTTGAGGAATTTGAAGAGACTCTAAGGTAGAGATTGTGGGTGAAGCAATCTGGTTTTTCTTTAGGGTTTTTCTTTAGGGTTTCTCTCTCAAAATTCTCTCTGGAAGCTCTCTTTCAATCGTGGGTAAAAGGGGTATTTATACTGGAGTGGGAGAGGAATGTGAAACGTCAGGTTTTACAAAACAGGGGTGGCTCGCGGCTTGACTAAGTCGCGAGATCCAGTCGCGAGTTAACCATATGGCCAGTTGTCCTGTTTTGTCCTGTAGTGCTCCAACTAGCATGACTGTTCATCTTCCAGCATGCTTGGCACGTGTGCTGCTTCTGGCGGCTTGCAGCCGCGAGTCACCCGCGAGTCCCAGCCGCGAGTCTCTGTTTTCTTGCACACTCTTGAGCAATCTTCACTCTATGTCACTCACTACCCTTACAACAAACCCACCTAAATACAGGGTTACTAAATGCTGAATTACAAGCAAATTTGGCACGGAATAAAGCCAATTAGATGGTTGAATAAATTCAACCTTACAATCTCCCCCTTTGGCTATTTCGTGACAAAACCCTAAAACAGACTCTAGACTTAACATGTGAGTTGGGAACAGTTGAACAAAACTCACTCACACCTAACTCTAGAAGCTGTGAAGCACTTGAATCATATGAACATAATACTCCTGAAACACAACAATACACCATGATCATTGTAAGCAGAAAATTATAAATGCATATGAAACAGGCAATATGTGATCAAGCAAAGATGGAGTTAAGAAACAAACCATGGCTTGATCAACCAAGTGAACACCACAAGGTAGTAATCACAGTGCTCATTCACACTTGGAATGAACACAAGGACATACAAGTTAACAAGCACAAGGCAAGACACTTGTATGCTCAACACTCAACCAATGCATAACACACAAGGTATATGCATCTAGGAACAATCCTACAAGGGCACAAGAGTGACAGTACATAAATCAAAATGCAAGACATTTAGATTAAAGTACTGATTTCAACATAGCATAAAGGCTGCATTAAGCAAGATACATACCATAAAGCCTACAAACTATGCATAACACATGCATAACACATTAACCCTAAAAGCTTACAAAAGCACATGGGTACAAAGCACATTATATTGAATAAAAACTTAAACAATATAAACTAAAAGTGCTTAAAGTTTCTCCCCTTCAAAATGATGAGAAGCTGTGATGCACTTAGAACATATATACTTGTAACCTGAAACACTTGCACAAAACACATTAGACCCTCAAGGTAAAGCAAGTAATAAAAGAACAAGTATAATGTAACAAGTAAATTGTGATCAAGTAAACATGATGTGAAGCATGTGAGCAACTTGATTATACACCAAAATAGTCATATAGAAATGACTACAATGATCACATAGCAAAGCAAATGATCATACGAACATGCATTCAAAGAAGCACAATAGCATAGGGATATATGCATGTCTAAAGCACAAACATGATGCAATGAGAACAACAAAGCATAACTCAAAGCACCATAAAGCCAACAAGAAAACAAACAGAACAAAATTTTCTAGATAACACAATGTCTTCTCCCTCTTGATATATGCATCTCCCCTATGGAATATCTCTCCCCCTACAAATGTGCATGAGAAATAGAATTTCTCCCCCTAAGGATGTGCACAAGAGTCATATAGAAATGACAAAATACTCCGGAATATTCTCTAGAGTATACTCTCCCCCTTTTTGTCAGGAATAGACAAAGGGTCAAGAAGAAACGAGGGCAAGAGATGAAGGTACGAACAATGCTAATGATGCATGAGGGGTGCAAGATGAATGAGAAAATGAAGCTCAAACCCATGACAAAGTAAAATGCTACAAAGCATAAGACAGACATGACATGCTAGGATGAAGAACCAAGGTCTATACCAATGCATGACAAGGGTAGCAAATGTGTGTGCAAGAGGTAGCTAAGTGCAATGCATGACCAATGCATGAAAAATGCACATGTGGGGCAAGGTGTGTTAAATACACAACCAATGAACCAAACATGTTCCTAATGAGGAAACATGAGAAACCCCAAAGTTTGGTACTCATCGGAGTCCAAACAAGCGAAAAAATGTCTAAGAGGCATTTTATCAAACACCTAGCATGCACACTATGAACAAAAATGTGAAACAATGCATGAACATCATGAAATCCACTCTTAATACATGTTCTTTCTGCCACAAGGGGCCAACATCCAATGCATATCAACAAAAGAAACCAATCCCATGAAGAAAATTGACAGAAAATAAGTTTTCCCTACCCCTATGATGAAAATCTCAACCAAGAGCACAAAACTCTCCAAAACATAATTTAAGGATCAAAATCAATGAAAAGAGTTTATAATTACCTTAGAGATGTTAATGGATTGAAAAACCATTCAAATTGGTTGGGTTTTGATGTAAAAATATTGAAAGAGGGGTTTTAGAGAGGATGGGAGAGGTTTAAAACAAGTTTCCCACGAAAAAGCTCTTTAAAAAGCTGATTCTGGGCGACTCGCGACTGGCGAGTCGCGAGCCAAGTCGCGAGTGAGCCGCGAAACCTCTCTGTATGAACTCGTGGCTTAAACTCGCGGCTTGCAAGCCGCCAAACCGAGTAGCCAAAACTGGCAGCTTGCTGGCAGCTCACGCAAGTAGCCAAAATGAGTGACCAAAAAATTTGACACTTGTTTTTCAAACCAGAACATGTTTAAACATTGAAAAACAAAGTAAGCACTAAACATAAACACAAAAAGTGATAAAAATCACTTCCAAAAACATATAAAATGATCAAAAATATTTTTGGATTTAATCCATATAAGATTGAGCACACACACATCACATTTAGACAAGTACAATCTAACAAATGAATAAGACATTCATTAAACATTAGGCAAGTGTGTTGTGTGAGTATCAAATGTGGAATAGTCCTTAGTCTAGAGTGAAGTTTCAATGATCAATTCAATCAAGTCATACACAACTAGTACTAAGTCAAGTGGTCTATCTCAATTATAGAAATGAACATATATGACCTCCCACAAGAAAATGATTACATAAGATCGAAGCTTTTCATTTGGCTTCTTACAATTCATATCATTTGATCATTTTGAATCAATACAACTCATTTTGAGCAATACATCTCATTTTTGAGATTGATGCCTGAAATTTTTGATATTTCAAATTGATGAACAAGCCTTTGGCTTTTTGGGCATCATACATTTTCATATAAATTGCTTTCCCTTTTTCCTAGTCGAATACTAGTATGTGCGACGGTTTTTGCAGCTCATCATCTCTTTTCATTTTGAGATTTACATTTATTGAGCTCTTTAAGCAATAAAAATAAAAGAGTGGGAAGAGATATAAGCGCAAGTCTACGCATGTATCAAAACTAACATGACTATTGACTAATCATTCATGACAAGCTTGAAGATCGATTTACAACAATCACACAAAGATGTCAAGATTTTTCCCACAAAGATATAGGTGCAAAAATAACAAGCTAAGCTCGTAAATGCACAAAGCCATTTGTATAAAGGTACAAGGCCAAACTCACATGAGATATGTGCTCAACCATATACGATCAAACTTTTTGAATTTTTCACTTTTTATGTGGTTTTGGATTTTTTACTCACATAAAGCAGAAACATAAAAGTAAGATCAAGAACAAAACAATGCATACAAATAAATGCAAGATGCACAAAATGCATGATGATATGACATTTAATGCATGAAGGGTCCTACAAAGATCGAAAGAATTAGATCAAGGACCAAAAGAGCAAAAGCTCAACCATAGGAACCCTTCCTCATCCAAACGGAACGATTGTTTGGAATGAGTGTCTCAAGAGAAGCGAGACGAGGGTTGGAAGAATGAGAACCGGAGATGCACATAGTCAAGGAGTTAAGAGCATTAAACATTTTCTTTAACAACATGCTATTTTCACTCAAATCCAGTTTACTCTTTTTAGCACAACTTCCAAAAAACTCAAGTTTCTTTTTTCTTTTGATTCTCTTAAGAGCTTGAAACTTAGAGCAATGAGGTCTTAGATGACCAAAGGCACCACAATGGTGACAAACAATGTGTTTAGGTCCACTAGGCCTTTTGGGAATGGATCTAGCAACATGGTTTTGTTCCCTCTTCAACTTATGACATTGAGGTCTTATATGACCAATCACACCACAATGGTGGCAAGTTGGAACAAACTTAGATCCATCCAAAGTCTTAGGTTAAGACCTAAACGAAGGTTTTGACTTAACAGCCTTTCTCTCCACCTTTTGATTTCTTTTATGTGGAGGAATGTACGCCGATTTGTCCTTTAAGGTAGAACACACACTAAGCACAAAATCGGGTACCACAACATGATTGGAACAAATATTATCATCCATTTTATCAATGGGTTCAGCAATCAAACACTTGGCATGCATCTTAAGAGATTCATTTTCACATTTAAGATCATCAACAAGTTTGTTAGACAAAACAAGTTTAGCATCCAAGTCCATATTCAAACATTCAAACTCTTTCAGCTTTTCAAGAGAAATTTCAGCAAGTTTTTTATATTTCTCAACCAATTTGTTGGATTCATTGAGCTTAGCAATCAAATCATCCTTTTCACAAAATAACTTGCTCAAATTCTTTTGAAACTTCTTAGCATTTTTCTTCAAGAGTTTGTCAATAACACCCATGGATTCAAATAACATGTCATCACACTTATGAGGATTAACACTCATAGAGGCATTTTCACAAACATGTGGCATGTTGCATTCATCACCAACCAAATCATGCAAAGAGGCATACAAAGCACAATCCATGGAAAATAAACACAAGGGGTCAAGGATCACACTTAGGTATTTAAACCACAACAAGTGTACCCGCTCTGATACCAATTGAAAGTTCAAATATGTGTATAAACACCTTTGAACGTTTAGACCCCCAAAATACAACTTAACCAATTCAAGCAATATGTCAAACAACTAGTGTGCGGAAACTTAACATATGCTATAATATGAAATTGGTTAAAAACTATTTAAGCCAAAACAGAATAAAATCCACAGCAGATAATATAAAGGCAAAGATAGAAAGGAAGGAAGATGCAAACACAAAGACAACACGCGATGTGTTATCGAAGAGGAAACCGAAGCCCTCGGCGTAAAACCTCTCCGCCGCCCTCCAAGCGGTAAACAATCCACTAGAAAATACAGTTGGGATACAAGGACAGCAATAGACCCTCCAAACCTAATCTACCCAGTGCACCTAAGCCCTCCAAGCTTCTTGCTCCAACGAGGTTGCGCCGAACCTTTTTCTTTTCTAGCTTCCCGGATTCCGCTATTAGACCATAACATCAACCAATGAAGATTGGTTCCTTCCTAACTGCTTCCCAGAAATCCAAACAACTGTCTCACAGTGATGATGATGGTGAGAACCAGGTTTGGTATAATGCCTCTCAAGGATTTGACAATGGAGAGGAAGAGAGTTGAGGAATTTGAAGAGACTCTAAGGTAGAGATTGTGGGTGAAGCAATCTGGTTTTTCTTTAGGGTTTCTCTCTCAAAATTCTCTCTGGAAGCTCTCTTTCAATCGTGGGTAAAAGGGGTATTTATACTGGAGTGGGAGAGGAATGTGAAACGTCAGGTTTTACAAAACAGGGGTGGCTCGCGGCTTGACCTCGCGGCTTGACTAAGTCGCGAGATCCAGTCGCGAGTTAACCGTATGACCAGTTGTCCTGTTTTGTCCCGTAGTGCTCCAGCTAGCATGACTGTTCATCTTCCAGCATGCTTGGCACGTGTGCTGCTTCTGGCGGCTTGCAGCCGCGAGTCACCCGCGAGTCCCAGCCGCGAGTCTCTGTTTTCTTGCACACTTTTGAGCAATCTTCACTCTATCTCACTCACTACCCTTACAACAAACCCACCTAAATACAGGGTTACTAAATGCTGAATTACAAGCAAATTTGGCACGGAATAAAGCCAATTAGATGGTTGAATAAATTCAACCTTACAATTACCAAAGAAACTTTTTTCCTAAAAATTAGCATACACTAAACCAAGCAGTTTACTAATTTTCAAAATGTTAAATTTTAGCTTCTTAAAAATCCCTTCCCATATAACCTCACTAATAATAGATAAATTCAAACTGAAAGATTAAGGCATCAAACTAAAAAAAAAAAAAAAAGCCTCATCGCATGTGTGGAACGCGTGTGATGAGGCTAGTATATATATATATATGGCGGGTAAAATATTCTGATCAAATAATCTAGGACTTATTTTTGAAATACAAATTCTCTGTGTCACTTTTTGTGTATCACTCCATGAGTAAGAGTAGTACTCATGGAGTGGTACAAAAAAAGTGGTACAAAGGATTTGTATTCTATTTTTGTATAATTTTTATTTTATTTTTTTATTTTGTCTTCTTTTAAGACAACTACATTTGTCAATAGGTTGTAATATTTGTAGGTAACCATTTTGTAAGTAAGAACACATATTGTTCTTAGCATTTCATTCTTTCTTTTAGTCTGTTAGGTGGAGGGCGGGTGGGGGGAGTGCACTAGCGAGGTAAATTGAGTTCTAACAATTTTATTGCTAAAAAAATATAATATGAAGTTATGAACAACCAAAAAATTTTTTTTAAAAAAAATCCAGCTACAATGAATCTGAAAAATAAAAACTAATTAAGGAAGATAAACAGCTTTATGGTCACTCGCAAATCATAGAGTGGATCTCCTTTGATGATAAATTGATAGTCATGGTGCAGTTCATTTCGACAGACTTCTTCTTTTTCATTATAAACATCAATTCCACTTTCCCACTAAGCTTGGCATGGCTGTTTAGCACCAACAACCCACTTTTTAAGTCACCTGCAAGATTGGCAGAACTTGGCAAGTCCTTTGAATTCACATTTAGTGTGACACCAACTTTTTTGGTCGAACGCAGCCCAGCCTTACCCTTAGGAATAGTGACTTGCCTTGCAGTCACACCCTTGTACATGAATGTGGCAATGGTGCTATCATATTTATAAGGACCAAAGTTTGCATTCTTAACCCTCAATTGGGTTGTGAAGTTTATATCAAAGGAAGGTGATGTTGAGTTGCCAGTGGTCACGTTGTGGAATGTAACATCATTGCCCAACCTGACTTTTGGAGTCTTAACACGCATTACAATGAGTGCAAAAACCAAGATGACTATGGTTTGGAACACAGCAAAAGCAGCAATATATATGGCCAATTTGATCCTTTTCTTTCGCTTGAGCTCCTCTGCAGATGTTTTAGAGCCAGACTCTTCATCACTTCTAGGCTCCTTACTTTCTGGTCCCAAAGGGTTCACTTGTTGGTTTGTTTTCTGCGCCATTTTCTAATTCTCTTGGAAACAGTGAACTATGAAGAGTGTTTTTTTTGTCTCTTTGTGTTATAGTTCCCTTTTGTGACAGGAATTTAAAATGAAAAGGATTTTTTTTTTTTTTTTTTTTTTTGGTGTGGAAATTGTGGGGAGACATGTCTGCCATATATAGGTTTGGACAATGTATGTGATGGAGTGAATTATGGGTTGAGTACTTCCTGTTTAAGGTTACTTAACAAGGTATATTTTTCTTTCAGTCATAAAACGCGTGTTGGTTGTTATATTTGACTTCTAGATGGTCTGGCAAGTAAGAATTTACTTATTAAAAATTTGAAAGAGGACACGATTCTATTCTTTTTGCTAAAAAACGTGTCGTTTTGCTTCTACAGGATAGAATTGAAGTCTAGGTCTTTTTAATTAAGGGAACAACATACGGTATGTGGCACTTTTTACACGGTAACCATGAAATGCAGACCTAGCAAACGCTATTAGTCAGGTTGGGTTATGGGTAACCTGAATTTTTTCACATGTAAAATAAATAAAAATAGAAATAAGACTAAACGCCAAAAATAACAAAATTCTCAAAAATAGAAGTTAAATATACAGATATTTTCAAAGTTCACATTATCATCATAAAAGAAAAGAAAAGAAAAAGAAACACTAAATATTAGGTAAAGAATCCGTCTTAAGTGCATCTGTTTCTATTGTGTGTAAACTGTAAAGTAATAATAAATTTATATTACCTAGAAAGATAACTAAAAAAATAAAACTTTAAAAATAAAACATAACATATTATGTAAAGAAGAATAAATGTATATTAATATGAATTGCACTCCAATCCATTCAATGTTAATAGTAGATCTAGCGTTAGAAATATTCATATTTGAAATTTGCTATTTGCCATATATATTTTCCCAGACCATTTACCCATAGCGCTACATATCCCATTATCCTTAAAAAAAAGTTTTAAAAAAAGCCATCAAGTTGGGTTGGGTCAACCCGTGTTTACTCCAAATTAAAAATCTAATTTATCAGGTCTAATGAAATATTTGACAAGTCCTAAAGCTCGCTACATAGTTATTCATATTTGACATTTGCTATATAAATTTCCCCACACCATTTACCCATAGCCCTTCATATGTTATCCAAAAATATTTTGATGATCTTAAGCTTTTCTAAAGTCCAACAGGAGACCCATATAGTGAGTTTTGAACTAGCTGTAGGCGTATCACATAACTGCTACCTCACTTATTTCCATTCTTTTTTAAATTGTCTGTGGTTTTCAATGTGTTGTTCACTGATGAAGCATAATTGAGATTATATGACCAAAAGTTGCATCCTAGACCCCAAATCCTGTTTCATCACAAAATCTAATATGAGACTACTGGATTGAAAAAGAAGTTCTATAAACTCACACAGATTAAAATGAATCCATACCAAGAAATGGCTACAAGACGCTACTATTTTTGTCCTTTCCTCCCAACTTTTCATTTTCATTTATGGTTTGAGCTATAGGTTCTCAACTTCAATTCTTATGCAATTTTCAGTGTGTATATATATATATATATAAAGTCAAATTTTGCGCCACGTGTTCCATTTAAGTTTTTAAATTTTTGTACCAAGTAAGTTAATTTTATGTAGAAAACTAGAAGTTCAATATAAATAAACCATAAAAAATCTAATCATATATATAACCCTATATATAAAATTAGAAGAAGAGTGAGTTTGAATGATTTTACTTTTATGAGTAATTTTTTTGTGTAAATAAAAATAATTCAAATTTATAAATCATTTATGTAATACTATAAGGACAAGACTTAGATACAGTACTTAAATGTTGTTCCTTAGATTGTCCTATATTGCTTAAGAGAGTGTTGTGTGTAGTATAACTTGTCTCACCTTCCCTTAAAAGTTACCATGGCTTTTAAGTGGAGTTGTGGTGTGCCTTTGTGTTAGAACCCCTTTCTCTCTCCCTTGTGTGTGTGTTTGTTTCTCAAAAAAAAAAAAAAAAAGTGCTGTTCTTTAGGTTCCCTTTTTAAAATTCTGTCATGTGTATTTTTTCTCATGGGATGGAAGTATATTTTTTAATTAAGTAGTCACATGACTGAATCTTAAAAGAGAAACTTAAAGAACAACACTTAAACTATTGTATCTAAGTTTTGTCCATACTATAAATATGTATGGTCCATTAATAACTAGGTAGAAACATATATATTATATATGATGTGTATGTTAACTGCGGTTATTTTTAATTGTACAACATCATGAGTTATATAAAAGAAATGCCTTTTGTGCCTGCAATTAAAATTCTGAGCATGAGTGTATGGCTATTGTCTCTCCCTTTATTCTGGTGACTTTATCAGTGACAGTTATCTCGAGTTCACAACTTATAAAACTTCTGTATTAAATGAAAGACCTATATTTTGGTTGGCTTAAACTTCAAGTTCGTCTTTAACTACATTCGAGTAATTAATTTCCTAGAGCCTTGGAGGACCCTTTATGAAATGCTATGTTATATAGTGTAGGTACTCAGGCAGCATCATATTCTATAAAAAGAGAGATTATCAAAAAGATTCAATAGAAAAATATTTTGATTATCATATTCTATAAAATACTATCTCAGTTTCTAAAACATTACTATATTGTGCGTCCTTGGGGTTTGTTATCTTTGAGAATAGTTATTCAAGTACCACATTGATTGGAAACAAGAGAGGAGAGCCCAACGCATTGTATAAAGCAGGCGCAAGGCACACGGAGTAACATACTTACCTGGACGGGGTCAATGAGTGATCAAAAAGGCTCATGGCCTAAGTTGGTGACCTCCATTGCACCTAACGGAGGGGTGCCCGCCTAAGGTCTTCCCAAGTGGAAGATCCTACGTCATTATTTGTTGCACTGGGGGCCTGCGTTATTATTCGGATGAGTTTGGGTGGTTAAGTATCTCACAAATGGTTGAGCTAGGAAGCAAGGGATTTGGTGACACACCTCATCTGGGGTCGTAAATGGTCATGGTCATGGTCGAGTCATTTGATGATTTTATTTTTAGAAATTGCTTGCGTGATGTTATAATTTTAATTTTTAGACAATGATGTTATAACTTTTCCAAAATTGCTATTTATATAATTTTTCAGAAATCGCCCAAATTGCACTTCTTGTTTGTATCCCCGGTACATTTGTCCGTGTGTGCTTCCGAGCGTTTGCAGTAGTCAATATAGGGGAAATGAAATTAGTGTTTCAAATTTTAATTTCAGGGAAGGACCGGAATTGTACTTATCCCATTATCCCAAATTTACCCTTGTCAACTAATACATGTAATAATGTAAAGGATCCAAAAGTAAACATTGCTTCTGATATTCGAACTCTTTTGCCACAATTACATGCATTTCATTATCATTTCAACCTAAATTAGGTTTGAAATTTAATAGTTTTAAACCTTTAGCCGCAGTAGTTTTTCCTTTTCCTATTCGGATAAAAGAGAACCTGTGGTGGGCAATGTGCATCGTAATATAAGCTTCAGCGCTTGATTACATTTCTATATCAACCACGTTAGGACAAGTGCCAAGGTAAAAGCCCTTTTGAAGCCTTGCTAAGGTAAGTCTTTATAACCAAAAAAAAAAAAAGTGCTAAGGTAAGCTAGATGGAATAAGATGCTTTGAGCTAAATTCGAAATGACCTTGGTATAACTCATCCTGGCCCCAGTCTGCTGCCCTTTTAGATGGACGGTGCTTGTTGAACACAATGTTGGACCCTTTCAAATAAGCAGAACTGACCCAATTATGTTGATTTTATAATAAAACAAAAATATCTGTCCAAGTTTTCTATAGTAAACTAATTGGGCCATATTTCAAAGCTTTTGTTACCGCTGTTGCTATCCATGGACCTAGAACCCACTTGATTAAACCAACACAACACTTTGTGTTTTGTTTTTCATGGGCTGATGATGGATTGAATAGTTTTGTTTATTTTATTATTATTATTTTTTAAAGCTTAGGTTGACTCAAAGAGCTTGTGTTTAGAAAGTGCCAACCCATTATTGACATTCTACTCACGCTAAATTATGATATGATATAAATATAACTAACATAGGATCAAATTACACCAGGCCAAACTTAGCTCGAGGAGCACACACTTATAATAGCAGAGCTAGACCTTAGCTTTACCACAAGGATTGTCAACTTAAATGTGAGAGTAATAGACATGCTTCCTAAAAGGCTAAAATCTTGTCATTACAACCATTACCCTATAATATAATATATATATATATATATATATATATATATATAGACAAAACTGAAAGAAAATTTAATTAGATTTTAAATTGGAATTTAATTAGAGTCTAATTTTGTATCATGTGTCTTATCTAAACAAAATTTAAAAATTTTTGTGCTAAGTGAGTTAATTTAGTGTAAAAATTGGATTTTAATTAGAGTTTAATTTTGTGCCACATGTCCCATCTAACCTCTCTTTTTTTTTTTTTTTTTTTTTTTTTTTTTTTTTTTTTTATAAATTTTTTGTGTGAAGTGAGTTAATTTAGTGTAGAAAACAAGGAGTCCAATATAAATAAACCTAGGTAATATATATATATATATATATATATATATATATATATAACCAAAACTTAGAGAAAATTGGATTAGAATCAAAATTAGATTTTGCCTTTGTTAGCTTTTCATACAAATTAAATTGTTTAGATTTTTACTGTTATTTATTTATTTCTAAACTAATGACTATATTTTTTATACCGTTTATATTTAGATATTTTGTATGTGAAGATTGTAAAAAAATAAAATTAAACTAAACGATTCTATGCATCTATCATATCCCCATTCAATTTAGGAGATATTATTGAATCATTTTATTCTTTTATTATGTGTTGTATTTAGTAGAATTTCACGAACAATGATAGTGAATTGATATTTATATGTAGTGTTCAATAATGATTTTCAAAATTATATATATATATATATATATATATATATATATATAACAACAGTGCAATGAGAAATTTGGTGTAACCAATATCATTAAAATTACAAGGAAAAATCATTTTAGTATATTCAAATGTCCTCGTCGAACTAATATCCTGTATATTTAATAACTCAAACTAACATCAATGACACTATTACAATTCATTATTCTTATGCGTAAACATTAGTTTCATACTAGTTATCATAATAATAAAAATTAGTATAACAATCCCTCATAATTGAAAAATTGTACAATATTCTGGAAGTACAATAATGTTATATTTCCTCCACTCATTTGAATGGTGGGTTTCAACATGTAAAACACATGCGTGTTTGAAAAAAAGCTAGAATAACTCTTTAGTGGGTGAATGCATACATGGGTGTTTTCAAAAAATAATAACTATATTATGAAATGTGTGTATGCCGCCGCTAGCTCACATGGGTGAATGCATACAACCGCTCTATGAGATATCCGGTCCTGTAAAAACTGCAATTGTGACAAGAACGAAGGTAAAACTATCTCAATTCTCAACCAATACTAGTGGGTTGATCAATTCCTTCTGAAATGAAGCATCTAATAGACTAGTTAAGAAGTTAGACACGTATTTATAATGGTAATCTCAAAAATCACCAGTTTTGCCTTGGATCATACTATTAGGTTGATAAGCATCAGTTATAAGCCCGATCATATATGAATAAATTTACGAATGATAAGCAAATAGAAAAGAAAAAATGTCCAAAACGTGGGATCCTCAGCAACTAGAGTCGCTAAACTTCAATGGTGCTGTATAATCATACAAAAAGTTAATGCATAATAATGTTGTACATGTTGGGTTTTGTGGAGCCTAGTTATATTTGATCTAGTTGACGACCTGACCCGATCCGAATAATGTTGCGTGGTTTTTTAATGGGAGATTTTTTGAGGGTTAGTCCATGGGCCTCAAATCTACAAAAGATTGTTTACTTTGTCTACTATAAAAGCTGAGTATGTTGTAGCAACTGAAACTAGAAAGAAGATGATTTGGCTACATGGCTTTTTACATGAATTGGGTAAGAAGTAGGAGATGGGCATTCTACACAATGAAAGTTAGAGTGCAATTTTTCTTGCCAAAAATTTGGCTTTTCATTCAAAGTCGAAGCATATACAGACAAAATACCACTTTATCCATTACCTTATTGAAGATAAGCTGATAATACTTAAGAAGATTTGTGGATCTAAGAACTTGGTAGACATGTCGACTAAGGATGTTACTATTGAGAAGCTAAAGCTATGTGTAGTTTCAGTTGGTCTTCTAGCTTGAGGATATGAGAAGCTAAAGCTATGTGTAGTTTCAGTTGGTCTTCTAGCTTGAGGATAGGAGGATGAATTGCAGGGATGAGGGATTGTTTTTGGAGGATTGCAGTTGATGTCGGTGATTGAACTAGTCTCCAAGTGGGAGATTTGTTGGGTTTTGTGGAGCCTAATTATGTTTGATCCGATTGATGACCTGACCCGACCTGATCCGAATAATGTTACGTGGTTTTTTAACGGGAGATTTTTTGAGGTTTAGTTCATAGAGCGAAGGTTTGGGCCAACAGGCCCAAGCCGTGAATATTTTTTGGCCCGTTTTATAGCCCATTGTGAATCCTGTGCTTAGGATGTAGAAAACGTTTTTGGTGATTAGGGTTTGTGGTTGTCGTTTTTTAGAATGAGAAAAACTGTATTGCTACACTTTATATTTTTCCATGATAATAGTGAAATCCTTGCAACTTTGTGTACGGAGGCAAATTGCCAAATCACGTAAATACTGTCTTGTACGTGTGATTATTTTTCCTTTAGCGTGTGTTTTCTCTATTTTGTTTCTCATAGGTTAGGGAATTTTGGGTTAATTCCCTACAGTACACAATGGTGAAGCCATGAATTTTTATTAGGGGTGCCAAACTAGTTATAATAAAACTCTCAATTCTAACCCTTAACTATGTAAAGTTGTACCTTACATTCTTTCATAGTTCCAAATCATTAATAATTAATTTTGAATTATTTTTTTTAACAATCTTTCATGGTACTAAAATTTTCTCATAATCTATTATTAGGGATAATTACAGTAAACCCACCTGAGGTTTGGCCCGATTACACGTTACCTACCCGTGGTTCAAAACTTATCACTTTGCCCACCTGAAGTTAGTTCTGTTAGCCTTCCGTAACCCACCTCTCCATTTGCCGTTAGAAAAACACCCTTTTATTAAAAATAGAACATAACACGGATCAAACACGAACCATCAAATCTTTTTCTCACAAACACAAGAACACAACATTTGTAAATATAGTTCAAAATTTTCAGTTACACACATCCAAAACCAATTAAATCCTCTAAATCCATACCAAAATCCCTCACATTTTTCAAACCCAAACTGTAAGAAAAAAAGTTTTAGAACCCAATCATAGATTAAACAGAAAATAGAAACAAACCAAAGAGAGGAAAACAGCACCATTGTTCATCTCTCCTCTAAAAACAAAAAATAACAGAGAAAACTCAAACAAACAAGATCAAAGAGGGGGTTTTGTAGCTTGGGTTCAAGAACACACTTGCTCTTGGTATGAACAGTCTTGAGCCACAAAAAAAATTCCAAACCCAAAAAAAATTCCAGATCGCGATCAACGTCGCGAGATCGCGATCGACGTCGATCGCGATCTCGCGTTCGCGAGATCGCGCCGGCGAGATCGCGACGGCGCGCTCTCGCGTTCGCGAGATCGCGATCTCGCGACGGCGCGATCTCGCGAATGCGATCTCGCGACGTCGCAATCTGGAATTTTTTTTTGGGTTTAGAATTTTTTTTGTGGCTTGTGTTTTCTGGGATTTGGATTTTTTTTTTTTTTTTGGGTTTGCGCCGTCGCGATCTGGAATTTTTTTTGGGTTTGGAATTTTCTTTGTGACTTGTGTTTTCTGGGATTTGGATTTTTTTTTTTTGGGTTTGGTTTGGTTTGAATAAAAGTTGGAGAGATCTATAAAAAAAAAAAACAAATGCTCAATGATATCACTTTTAATCAGGAATAGCATTTGATCTGTGCTATTCCTGTGTTTTGTTCTCAAACAAGTTCTTAAGCAATAAAAAGTCCTAACTTTTTGATCTTTGTTATGTTTGTTTTTCATTAAAAAATGTGTTTTTCTAACGGCAAACGGAGAGGTGGGTAACAGATCCCTAACGGAAGGCACCTCAGGTGGGCAAAGTGATAAGTTTTGAACCACGGGTAGGTAACGTGTAATCGGGCCAAACCTCAGGTGGGTTTACTGTAATTATCCCCTATTATTAATACTTTGAAAACATAAATATTACTAAAAATTTTAATCTAAGTATATATCCTTTAATATTTTTTTTAAAGAGTACAGGGGATGGTCTCAATATCTTTACAGTAAACTATTGTGAAATATAACTAAAGATTTTCTACCACTAAAACGTTTACCAATACTTGATGAAGTAGTTGATAATAAGTGACGTAATGTCACTTTCACACGAACTAACTATATTTTCTCTACATACCACACGTGATAAATTTAGAGCTGTAATAAAAATTATGATACAAATTGTATCCCAAGACTTTTAATATTATATAAACTAGTTGCTAACCCATGCGATGTACGAGAAAATTAATAACTAAGTTCTAAAATAGTGTTATTTATTTATTTTTAAGAATGTTAAATAATACATGAGTATTTATAGAAGTTCAAATCTCTTAAAACACTACACCAATATGAGAAATACGATTGCTTTGTTCTACCCAAGTATAAAGTTAAAAACAACATCTAACTTTGTATAACTTATTTGTACCTTTAGTTAACAACCTCAAACTATTGGTAGGCATCCTATGTCTATTATCAATTGCATCCTTTCTTTCATGAACTTTAAGGTCTCTATCATTTTTTTTTATTTAAAATAATCCCTTCTATTATTCAGCCTGTTTGCAAAATCTTGGTAATCCTAGTTGTTTATTCCTTGTTCTTTTCATCATCAAGTTGCTTAAAAAATCACATTTAGGAGTATCATTTGAAAAGTCATATATGGTGCAATTAGTAAACAGTAGAAAGGGAGCACAACATGCAAACACAAGAATACTTAACATATCTTTATATAAACTACATCCATTTAAATAAATAAAAAAAACATATTAAAAGAAAAACATTGAGGACCTTGAACTTGGTGAACTAAGGTCACAATGTTATTACATATAATGTTATTCATCAGCCCCGTCTCAGTCTTGTGTGCACTGCAAGCATCTAATTGTTCATTAGTAGAAACTCCATCTCATGTAGACCAGGCATTATAAAAGTATACATCCTCAATCTCGTGCCCTTTGAAAGGCAAGAGAAATACAAAAGAAGCTCACCAATGCAACCCTTTTCAGCTTAACTATCAAAAGAATAAAAGTTAGCCAACCTTAAGCTAAACTCTCTCAATCAAAAAAGGGGAAACATCGATGTGATATTCCTTTTTTTAAAAAGAGAATAAACAGAATAAATATTCCAAAGTAAAAACTAACCTCAAAGATTCCATGCCATTGGTGAGTAGTATAATTAGTCCAGTTCATCACCAATCAAAATTAAAAGCCATCTTTCTCCTTAAAATTCATAAGATGCTGTAAGAACCAAGTACGAGACTTCTGGGCCTTAAATTACTTGGGCTCACAATTTATTTGTAGTGGGTTTGAGGATTTCCTACTTTGGGTCGTTCTCGGCAGAGAGACTCAAAGCCACACTCAGTTTATTCTTTCTCACTTGATGGTTTTCTCTCGATTTTTCTGAACCCCTTCTTCTCCCTAATTTCTTCTATTTATAGCCAAGGTTAGTGGGGAGATTATGATTACAGCCACCATTAGTGCTACCTAGGGTCCAATATTATCTGGTTAAAGTGGATGTTTAGGTGAGAGGGCGGTGCAGCATTTATGACCTTGGAACTTGGTTCCTGCTTGATGGATTATGTTCGGCAACTCAGTTTCCCGTGCATCTCATGAGTTTCCCGTGCATATCATGACTTTCCCGGACACGGCCAATTCGCTTGCCCAGGAAAGTTAAACCGATCGTCTGTTGGAACTCAGACCCCAAAACTTGTTTTCATGTTAAGGCAGTTTCAAGAAGGGCGTAGGGTAATTGGACCTTTCCGCTGGGCCTGCATCCAGAACCGGTGAGGGCCTGGGCCCAGGACCTGTATGGCCTTGGGCTTAATGCTGGTATGGGCTTTGGGGTCTCGGTGCCGTACATTATTAGCCCCCCCTTGATTCATACTCGGTCACCGAGAAGAATCAAGGAGTTGTCTGGGACTTTTGACCTCGGGAATCTTATAGCCTAGGACTCGTGACTACGGCTTCTCATTAATATTCATCTCAAAAGACGCGCCGTTTCGCGGCGCCAGATGCAGTCGCCATTATTGCCTGTCGGTTCGTGAACCGAAGCGGCGCGCGAATCACTTACGTTTGGCATTCGATGGGCCGCTCGTAAATCGTGCCCATTTATTGCTTGATTAAATGTTTCTCCTCCCGCCTTTCCTTCTGGCTCTATAAATAGTCCCCCTCTGAACATCATTTCATTTTTCCTTCGCCTCTGATTTTTTGCGCTTACTCTCTGCCGACCAAATCACTGTGCGCTTACTCGCTTGCCCAGTGCTCCTTTCCTCCTTAGAACCCAAAGTAAGTTTTTCTTCCCCTTCCAGTTCCTTCAGCTTTATTTCTTCAAGTTCCCCTTTTGTAGTTTTAGTCACTATAGATGGGTTACTCTTACCTTCTAGAATCCCCGGCTGCTTTAGCCACCTTTAGGAGTAAATTTAATGTCCCCGATGACGTGGATGTGGCCTACTGCCATGAGAGTGATATTGAACTCCACCGAGGGCGGGGCACAGCCTTTTTCCCTTTGATGTCAATTTTAGGAGGGGTTAGGTTCCCCGTGGATCCCCTCTTGATAAACGCACTCACGTACTATGGGCTGTGTCCTGACCAGCTTCCCCCCAACTTTTACCGGGTAGTTAGCTGCGTCAGTAAGTTGAACCATACTTTTAACTTACAGTTAAACCACCATGACATTAACCACATGTATAGCCTCTGTGGGAACAAATCCACCAACTATTACTTAAAGACAAGAGATAATCGGGTACGGCTGATATCATGCCTACCTGACTTGAACAGGAACTCCGTCGGGGAGTTTGTTTGGGTGCGCGGCAATTGGTTTGCCGGGGACGTCCCTTGCCCCCTTTCACGGTGTGAAGTGGGTTCGTACTATTCCCTTGATATAACTGCTTTCCTGTGCTTCTCTTTTTCTTATTGTTAGATACTAATGCGATACTTGCTCTTTTGCAGACGGCAAGGTGTTCGTTTCGGACCTCAGACCCGTCCACGTCAAGGATCTGAACTTCGTCCTCCGTTCCGAGATATACGTGCATTGGGACGGACAACTCCGGGCCTCGCATTTGATCCTCGGAGTAGAGCCAGTTTACTCTACTTGGCAGACCTTCAAGCAGGCATTATTAGTTGACAGCCCCCTGCTATCATATATAGACGTCCGGTACGTAAACTTTTGCCTCCGAAACTTACAACCGGGGAGGTAAGAGAATTGGTCGGCGGTTCACTGCCTCGGACGAGCTAGCTCCCTTGCGAGACGAGTCCGCAGAACGGGTATCTCAGCGCCTTAGAGAGATAGCCCACGAAGCCATACAGCAAGGAGACTAAGCCCAAGAGCAGCCCAATCCCGAGAATCCACCCGTCGAGCCTCAACAGCAAGTGATAGAAGCGGCTGCCTTGCTAGCTGAAGCTATCCAACCCGGTGCAAGGATGGTGTCTAGGAGAGTCATGACCATCGACCGGTTTGTGCCCGGTGCCCGGCAGCCCAATCAGCCCCCGCCTGCGCAGGGTTGGGGTCAAGTGTCTCAGCCTCTACCCCCTTCGCAGTCCGGACGGGCCCGTAAGAAGCAGAAAGTGTCCGATCAACCTTCCACAGGTTCGGGGGATGCCGCAGTCCAGACTCCTCCCCAACCAGCAGGAGGAATTGTTATCCGTGAGCCACCGACCCAAGCTGGCACAGGGGTTGCGTCCTCCTTTCAGGTGGCTCCAGCATGGAAGCCAAAGTTTCTGTTGGACGGCAAACCACTGCCCTCAACCGCATGTGTTCGGATGTGGGAGAAGGGAGAGGGCGGCCGTATTGCCCAAACTTTGGCCGAAGGTCTCCTTCTTCCCGAGGACGTGCATGCCTTTGAGGAGGGATCCGAGGAGTCTGTGGGGCGCCGGTTAGAGTGGCACGCCATTGCGGTAATTACTTAGCTTCTTCGTTTTCTTTCCATGTATCTTTTTCTGCCTCTTTATTAATTTTTGGGTTTGCCAGGCTGCTCAACTGGCTCACATAGTAGCCAGCCGGACACGGGATCTGGCCGAGGAAGTAGAGCGCGAGAAGGGTGCGCGGGAGTCGGTGGCCAAAACAGCGAAGGAGAAGCTTAAAGCTGCCGAGTCTGCCGAGAAAAAGGCTGCTGCTGTTGAGAAGAACCGGGCATTGGCCGAGAAGAGGTGTGTGGAGATCCTGGCGAAGCAGAATGAGACGGAGGTCAAGTTAGCCGAAGCCATCAGCCTTAATACTGCCAACGCCGATGAGATAGCCGACCTCAGGGCAGCCTTGGAGGCCGCGGAGCAAAAGTGGTACAACGAGGGCTTCGCTGATGCCGAAAATTCAGCAGAGCCGGTAGTGGCTCGGGCTCGACATATGGGTTTTGAGGCCGGGTGGTTCGCCGCTCTCCAAACAATGGGAGCTCCTGAAGATTCGCATCTGAGGGACCCCGGCCAAATTCCGTTTTCGAGCCCTGTCCCTGCCGTCCAGGAAGCCTCGGCCGCTACTGACGAGGAGGAAACGGCCAGTATGAGGGAGCTGGTTGAACAAATTGATGCTCACGCTGAGCCCGAGGAAGTGGAAGTCACCAGCATCCCGACTGTGCAGGAGCTTCTTGGTGAAGACCCGCCCTTCCCCCTGACCGTCCAAGCAGAAGTGACTGATCCTGCCCGACCTTCCAATTGATTTCCTTTATAGCTTTTTTGTATTTTTACTTTGTTTTTATCAATTTCCTAATTTCAAAGGTTTATTTGCCTAATGCACCGGGATGTGGTGCATGAACAATTACTTTTATCTATTTGACAAGTAACATGCTTTCCGTTTGACTTTTATTTTAATTAGTTGCATGAATTTTTGTCAATTGGTTTGTTTCACGGGAATTATGCCAGTGCTTTGGGTCATTTAGCTTAACTGAGAGTCATGCTTTTGTCCTTTGTGTTTTTAGTTATAAGGTCTAAACCCGTTCGTTGGTTCTAATCGAGCCAAGTACCAGGTCTTTGTCCTTAAAGATTTTAGCTGTAAGGTTTCCACCTGCTCGGCGACTTTGACCGAGTCTAGTGTCAGGCTTCTGACCTTAGAGATTTATTTGTAAGGTTTCTACCTGCTCGGCGAATATGATCGAGCCGAGGGTCAGGTTTCTGTCCTTAGAGATTATTTGTAAGGTTTCCACCTGCTTGGCGAATATGATCGAGCCGAGGGTCAGGTTTCTGTCCTTAGAGATTATTTGTAAGGTTTCCACCTGCTCGGCGAATATGATCGAGCCGAGGGTCAGGTTTCTGTCCTTAGAGATTATTTGTAAGGTTTCCACCTGCTCAGCGAATATGATCGAGCCGAGGGTCAGGTTTCTGTCCTTAGAGATTATTTGTAAGGTTTCCACCTGCTCGACGAATATGATCGAGCCGAGGGTTAGGTTTCTGTCCTTAGAGATATTATTTGTAATTCTCTTGGTACATAGTCGCGAAAACGGCATATACAAATAAGTTCATCATAATCTTGATTTTAACGAAATACAAGTTGTGGCTTACACGGGTAATTATGCGTAGAATTTCTTTAAGTTGTTGGCGTTCCATGGCCGGGGAAGCGACCTCTCGTCGAGGTCTTCCGAGTAGTAGGCCACTGCACCCGCAATGGCTGTAACTCTGTATGGCCCCTCCCAGGTCTGAGCAAGCTTCCCTGCAGCTATATCTCGCATGTTTCCCACAACCTTCCTAAGTACTGGCTCCCCGGCGCTGAATTCCCTCCCCCTTACATTTCGGTTGTATCTTTGAGCCAGTTTCTGCTGATACTCGGCGAGCCGTATGGACGCGGCCTCTCTGCATTCTTCTAACCAATCCAAACGCTCCATCATCAGGTCGGCGTTCTGGACGAGGTCAAACCCGGCGATCCTTGTGCTGCATAAACTCACCTCGGTCGGTATCACCGCTTCCGCTCCGTACGTCAGAGAAAATGGGGTTTCCCCCGTGGATCTCCTGGGGGTCGTGCGGTAAGCCCACAATACACTGGGTAGTTCATCTGCCCATCTTCCTTTCGCCCCGTCCAACCTCCTCTTGAGCCCATTCAGAATAGTCTTGTTTACTGCCTCAGCTTGACCGTTGCTTTGTGGGTAAGCCGGGGTTGAATATTTGTTCCTGATGCCGAGTTCGCTGCAGAAGGCCCGAAAGGCTTTGCTGTCGAATTGTAGCCCGTTGTCCGTTACTAGCGCATCTGGCACCCCAAACCTTGTAATAATGTTTTTCCATACGAACTTTTTCACGTCAGTATCCCGGATATTGGCCAGGGCCTCGGCTTCCGCCCACTTCGTGATGTAATCTACTGCCACCAATACAAAACGGCGGTTCCCCATTGCTCGGGGGAACGGTCCGAGAATGTCAAACCCCCACTGTGCGAACGACCAGGGGCTGCTAACAGGATTCAGACGCCCTGCAGGCTGATGGATTAGAGGGGCGTGCTTTTGACACTGTTCGCAGCTCCGAACATATTCAGCGGCATTCTTTTGCATCTGAGGCCACCAAAACCCTTGGGTCATCACTCTGTGTGCCAAAGATCGTCCCCTAACGTGTCCGCCACACACCCCCTCATGCAGCTCAGCCAGAAGCTCCCTGACTTTCTCGAGATGCAAGCACAAAAGGTAAGGGCCAGTAAAGGACCTTCGGTACAATTTGCGGTCCGAGGACAACCAGTACTGGGGAGCAACTCGACGAATCTTCTTGGCCTCTTCCTCATCCTCCGGAACTATATCCTCGGCAAGAAAATCTATGATCGGCTTCATCCAACATGGATTAGTCACTGCTGCCTGCGCAACCTCTACTCTGGCTTGGCCGGTGACACTCTTCACACTGATACTTGGCTCCCTTATAAGTTCTATTGTGACTAACCGAGGTGTGTCCTCCGTAGCCGATGAGGCTAACGTGGCAAGGGAATTGGCGTGATTATTTTGCGATCGAGCTACCTGGGATACTTTTACTGTTCTGAATTTGCTGATGATCTGCTTGGCCATACTCAGATAAGCCTTCATTCGAGAGTCCCGAGCCTCGAAGTCTCCTGTGATCTGATACACAACCAGCCTAGAGTCCGAGTAAACTTCTACATCTTTTGCACCTAGATGCAATACGGCCCTCAAGCCGGCCAGTAGGGCCTCATACTCGGCTTCATTGTTTGAGGCTTTGAATCCCAACCTGAAGGAGTGTTCCAATCGTATGCCCTCAGGGGTAATTATGACAATGCCAGCTCCGGCCCTCATAGCATTTGAGGCGCTATCCACAAATACCCTCCACGGGCGAATTTCTGCACTACAGATTACTTTGCCATCGTTCTTAGGTGTGAATTCTGCGATGAAATCTGCGAGGACTTGTCCCTTCACCGAGCTCCTAGGTCGGTATCTTATGTCAAACGATCCCAACCGAGTCCCCCATTTGGCAATTCGGCCCGTGAAGTCCGATCTCTTCAACAGTGACTGTAAAGGATACTCGGTGAGAACGAACACCGTGTGAGCTTGGAAGTAATGTGGCAACTTCCTCGTGGCGTGCACCAGGGCCAAAAATAACTTCTCCAGAGGCAAGTACCTTGTTTCAGCATCTACCAAGGTTTTGCTTACGTAATACACTGGCATTTGTACTCCTTGGTTCCTTAGCAACACAGCACTTACGGCATGCTCGGTAACTGAGAGGTACATAAACAAATCCTCTCCAGGCTCCGAGGCCGTCAACCTCAGCGCCTTTGCCAAGTATTCCTTCAGCTCTCGAAAAGCCTCGTCACATCTTTCGTCCCATCGAAACCCCTTCCACTTCTTCAGAAATTGATAGAATGGCCGGCAGCAATCGGCAAACTTGGAGATGAATCGGTTCAGGGCGGCTAACATTCCAGTGAGCACTTGCACCTCCTTAGGATTGCTCGGTGGTTTGAGGCGATTAACGGCCTCTATTTGGTTGAGATTAGTCTCTATTCCCCGAGTGGAGATCAGATAACCCAGGAACTTGCCAGCCCCCACTCCGAAAGTGCACTTTTCGGCATTCAGGCGCAATTTGTGCCGTCGTAGTATCTCGAATGCTCCCCGAAGATCTTCAGTATGCTGCGACTCTTTTCTGCTTTTTACCACCATGTCGTCGATATAAACTTCAACTGTGCATCCTATTTTTTCTCGGAACATCCTTGTCATCATACGCTAGTAGGTGGCCCCGGCATTCTTTAATCCAAACGGCATATTAATGCTGTCTTTTCTCGATCCTCGGGCGCCAAGGCAATCTGGTGGTAGCCTTGGAAGGCGTCCAGGAAGCTCATCCTCGGGTGCCCGTACGTGGCATCTACCAGCTGATCAATCTTGGGCATTGGGAATGGGTCCTTGGGACACGCTCTGTTCAAATCTGTGAAGTCTACACAAACCCTCCATTTACCGTTCTTCTTCTTCACTACGACAGTGTTTGCTAGCCATCTCGGGAAGAATATTTCTTTTATGACCCCGGCTTCCTTCAGCCGCTGGACCTCCAGGTTTACTGCATTGACGTGCTCTTTTGATGCTCTTCTTGGTTTCTGCTTCTTCGGGGGAAATGATGGGTCCACGTTGAGCCTGTGGACAATGAACTCGGGGTCTACTCCGGGCACTTCGTACGGGTTCCATGCAAAAACATCTACATTCTGCAAAAGGAACAACAACATCTCTACCCTTTCCCGGTCATTCATGCTTGTGCCTATTTGAAAATACTTGTCAGTATCTGGAAGAATCCTAACTTTCAGTACCTCTTCGGCCACGTCCACCCCCGCTTCCCCTCGGGGCCTCTGTAATTGCTATGAATCTTCTTTATCGGCCCGCTCAGCTTGTCCGGGTTGTTCACTTTTCCATGTGGCCGCGGTGATAAGGCACTGTCTCGCCACTTGTTGGTCCCCCCTTACCTCGGCAATTCCATACTCGGTTGGAAATTTTACTTTTACGTGGAAGGTGGACGGGACAGCCTCCATGGCGTGAATCCACGGCCTCCCCAGGATTGCGGTGTACGGCGAGAATGATCGGACTACTATGAAGGTAACTATAACTCCCTTTCCTTCCATATTCACTGGGAGAGAGATTTGACCTTCGGGAATTACGACTCTCCCGTCAAATGAGACTAGCGGCGTGTCATAACTCCGAGCCCTTCGAAGAGGTCTGGGTACATGACGTCTGCCCCGCTCCCTTGATCAATCATTACCCTCTTCACCAGGAACCCGCCTATCTGGGCCGTGACCACCAAAGTGTCGTCATGGGGTTGGACTGTTCCTTCCAAATCGTCTTCCCCGAACGAGATTTTAAGCCGTCCAACTTTCTTTTTCTTCTCGGCTGGCCCTCCCCCCGTGCAAGCCACTGTCAATACCCTTTTTGTTGCTACCGTCCCTCTTGGTGCAGCATGGATGACTTCGATTACCCCCAGTGGAGGCGGGAGGGGGTTCCTTTTCTGTTGGACGCCCAGTCCGGCTTCTTGGTGAGCGGAGTCTGCAATGAAGTCTTTCAGGTACCCTGCCTTTACCAGCTGCCTGAGGTGATCCTTTAGTACTCGACACTGCACGGTGGTGTGTCCCTTGTCTCTGTGGTAGGTGCAGTACAGGTTTTGGTTCCTCCGAGATGGGTCGCCCCCCATTTTGTTTGGCCATGTGAAAAATGGCTCGTTCTTGATCCGCTCCAAGATTTTGTGCACGGGCTCCTTAAATGCCACATTTACCCCTTCAATTTGCACATCTGGTTCTTGCATTCTGAAGTCTCTCTTTGGTTTTGTCGGCAAAACACCTTGCCGAGATCTCCCAATTAATGGGGCTTTCCCCCTGCTCTGCAGCCGGTCGTCCTCCAGGCGTTTGTACTCCTCTATGCGCCTCATCAGTTGCCTCATATCCTCGGGGGGTCTTTTTGTCAACGACTCCCGTAACTCAGAGTCTTCGGGGAGCCCCATCCTGAAGGTGCTTGCCGCAATTTTCTCATTCCCTCCACCAATCTCGTTGTAGAGTTCCCAGTATTGGCTGGCATAACTCCGAAGGGTTTCCCCGACCCTCATCTTCATGGAAAGTAGTGCGTCAACCGGCTGTTGCACTCTGCTACATGTCACAAATCTACTGCCGAATTCTTGTATCAGCTCGGCAAAGCTGTGTATGGAGCCTTTCCGTAACCCATTGAACCATCTCAGGGCCGTTGAACCGAGGCTAGAGGGGAACACTTTACACATCAATGCATCATTGTGCGCATGCAAAAACATCATGTGGATGTAATGACTGACATGCTCCACGGCGTCTGTCCTCCCCTCATAGGAATTGAATGGCGGTCGCGTGAATCTGCTCGGCATGGGGGCCCGTTCAATCTCATCGGAGAATGGAGATCGGGCTGCCATCCGCAAGGCTCTGCTCATGGCGTCCATCGCGGCATTGTGGTGCTGCCGCTCCTCCGGCGACTCTGATCCTCGGTCATCATATCCATGCGATCGGGAACGGTCTCGTTGATGACGTGCCTCCCGGGAGTGCCGATGTGACTCTTGAGAGCGTGATCGATCTCGGTATTGTTGCGTACCAGATCGGCTGGAGCCCTCCTCGCCCCGATTTCTCCTTTGTTGGGGGTTGCGGTTCCTTTCGTGGCGCCGATCCCTTGCTTCCAGCTCTAAATCCATTACCAACCTGCGTAACCGCTCCAGCTCTCGGTCTCTATCATCATATTGCCGATGCGCCGAGATGCCTGAAATCGTCCGGTGTGTCTGGGCCGATCCTTCTCCCAATCAGGACCTTTCCTCTCCTCTTGGATGCTCCCTATCCTCCTGCCGTTTCTGCCTTCTCTGCCTCCACGTCAATCCCCGAGAAGATCCTATAGAACTGCTCGGAGCACGCCCTCCTGAACGCTCTTCAGACATCTCCCTTGTTTGAGTCTCAATCGAACCACAGCTTCGTAGGAGAGCCCCACGGTGGGCGCCAATTGTAAGAACCAAGTACGAGACTTCTGGGCCTTAAATTACTTGGGCTCACAATTTATTTGTAGTGGGTTTGAGGATTTCCTACTTTGGGTTGTTCTCGGCAAAGAGACTCAAAGCCACACTCAGTTTATTCTTTCTCACTTGATGGTTTTCTCTCGATTTTTCTGAACCCCTTCTTCTCCCTAATTTCTTCTATTTATAGCCAAGGTTAGTGGGGAGATTATGATTACAGCCACCGTTAGTGCTACCTAGGGTCCAATATTATCTGGTTAAAGTGGATGTTTAGGTGAGAGGGCGGTGCAGCATTTATGACCTTGGAACTTGGTTCCTGCTTGATGGATTATGTTCGGCAACTCAGTTTCCCATGCATCTCATGAGTTTCCCGTGTATATCATGACTTTCTCGGACACGGCCAATTCGCTTGCCCAGGAAAGTTAAACCGACCGTCTGTTGGAACTCAGACCCCAAAACTTGTTTTCACGTTAAGGCAGTTTCAAGAAGGGCGTAGGGCAATTGGACCTTTCCGCTGGGCCTGCATCCAGAACCGGTGAGGGCCTGGGCCCAGGACCTGTATGGGCTTGGGCTTAATGCCGGTATGGGCTTTGGGGTCTCGGTGCCGTACAGATGCAATAAAGAAGTTGTTATACATTCTCTAAACCCTGCATATTATAATCTATTGTAAATTGGAAAGAGATGTATTCTCCTAGAGATTGAAGATATGATGAGAGGGAAAACTATTATCAAATTTGATGGAAATGAAAAAGAATATCATATCATTCTTAGGTAAAACTAAAACATACAGTTTTTTGGATAGAAATTTCATGGTGTGAGCCTAAGAAGGGACAACTTGAATATGAAGAAAATAGTCCTCTTGCTAATGCTAATTAGCCAAGAAGGTCATATCATCATATTTTAAATAACCCCTCCTTAGTCCTAACAAATCCAATTCTTAAGGCCTTTGTGCACAATAAAGCATTTTGAACTCTAAATGTAGGTTGTAGCTTCACCTCAAGTGAGAACTTGAGTTTAATATTGATCTTCAATAGCTTCTTTTCTTTAATTATTGTCATATTATGTAATTTATTTTTCTGTTTTTTATCTTAATTTCATAAAATAGAGTAGCCACTGGGAGAACCCATGGTCTTGAAGATACAGTGCAAAAATAGAAGAGAGTATATTATACCTTTTTTGTACAATGCATATGAAAATTTGAGTAAGCATTGAGTATATATGTCCACTTATTAAACCTGAAAAATGGACATTGTACAAAATCAAATTGTGGAAAAAGAACAAAAAACTAATGTAATTCATCAAACAATTTGCATTTTCTTTTGATTTACATAGAGGGTTTGAATCAACAACAAATTCGAACCAAAAACCTTGTAGATGATGGGAATAAAGTTGAGAATAATAATGTGTTAAGAGATTTATAAATTGGATTAATTGAGCAAACAAATTCCAAAAAGAAATTTTAAAAAGAAAAGAGAAGAACATATTAGAATCTGTGCAGGGAAGACTTCCTGTTGCAGGCTTTTGTGAGAAGAGACCAATGTTTCTTGAAAACCAAAAAAGAAAGAAATTCTGAAATAAAGAAAACATGGAAAACATATAGGGTTTCAAAATGAAGCACAAGAATGCTTTCATTTTGTTCCATTAACAAAGTAGTAAACTAATCGGAAAAGCCATTCTGAAGCTTCCATAGACATAAAACCATATTTATTAATTCAATTGACATCTGTAAGGTACAAAGTATATGTTCTTAGATGAATTAATTAGTATCAATATGCTATTAATAGTTCCCAAAACCATTCTTTGTTCTTAAAGGGAACAAATATGACAAAGAAATTGGACTTGAATAAAACAAGACACAAAATTTTTAAAAATCAATTAAATCTCTGAATCAATTTCAATGCTTAATTACACATCATTAAAACTATCAAAGTTCATAGTTTAATGCATAACTTAATAGGAGATTAGGAGAAAGAGAAACAATAAAATTTGATAAAACAATACCTGCAGTTGTGTTAAGACGTATATCATTGACATGCAAACGTAAAATCTCTTTCAAATCTGGTTTATTGATTTTTTTAACATTCGAATGGCAGATGAAGGAAGTTTAAAATTATGTCCTTGAAAATTGCAGGCCATACAGGGGGCGAGAGTGCAAGGGACAACAAAGATAATTGGCATTGATACAAATGAGAGAAAAAAAAACCAAGGGAACAGCTTTTGGAATGACTGATTTTATAAACCCTAATGATAATAATAAATATATTTCCCAGCTAATCAAAGAGTTAACAGGTGGATTGGGTGTGGATATTGCTTTGAGTGCATTGGGGTTCCTCCCTTGATCAATGAAGCCTTCCAAGCCACAAAAATGGCTCGTATCTAAATTCAAATTTACATGTTCCACTAACTCGTGCTAAGCTAAATCAGATGTGCTAAAAAACCTAGAAAGCAAAATAAAGCAAAACTTTTTTTTTTTTGATAGGTATCAAAATAAAGCAAATCTTGAAGGTAAAGCAAAACCTATAGGATTGTTGTCAGATTTTGACGGTTGGGATTCAATACTATCACTTTCTTACAAAACCTGTAGAGTTTGATTTTATATGAGTGTTTCCTTGACTTCAACAAAAAAGAATAGAGAGAAAAAGGGGTTAGGAATTGAAATCCCTAAATTGACAGAAAAACCTAATTAAAAACGAAATCTTTAAATTGACAGAAAAACCTAATTGAAGACAATAGGAAAAGAGATTATTCATAGATTAATACAGAGATACCGAGAGAGAATGCTCTAATATGGGGGTCGGGTCGGAGATTGAAAACATAGGCTCCCGTGGTCATGCCCTTGCAAGCTTTCTGTGAAATAGCTTGGATCTGTGTTTGAGAGAGTGTAGAGGTTCTGTGTTTGGTAAGTAATGTTGAAAAGAGAGGTGTTGGCTTTGGTTTTGTTGAAAGGAGAGGTTCTATCCTTGCACTATTGCTTTAGTTTTAGAATTATATCGGGTTTGCTTCAAAGAACTAAGGGTGAGAGAGAAGGGAAGAGTATTTGGTTTGACAAAGGAGAGTATATATATTAAAAAAAAAATCAAATTAAAAAATTTAAAAAAACGATGACATGGAAAATTGTGGAGAGGTTTAAGGCTTCGGTTTTATATATATATATATATATCGGTTTTATATATATATATATATATATTGATAAAATAGAATAATTTAATATAAAATAAAATAACCTAAGTATGCGTTTGGGTTAGGATAAAAAATGAAAATTATTTAACTATTTAGTTAATTTTTGCTACTATTTATAGATCTCACTGCACTTTTTAACACTATTTATGAGTTCTACTATACGATTTTAACTAATTTTTATTTTTATCTACAATACTTTCAGCAATAATTTTTCAATTTCAGCAAATTAAGCGGAATCCAAACATACCCTAAGTTACTAGTACAAGCAAGTCGCAAACAATTAGATGCTTTTAATCAAAGAAAAGAAGGTGTTGGAAACCGCTAGAGTGTAAAAGTAAAACATATAACACAAACACATAGAAGAGATACCAACGGAGCCCAGTGGAGGCTAGATTTGCATCCTCATTTGCAGATTTCCAAGTATTGACTGGAGCTCATTGGATGGCAAGGACCAGCGGCAGAATTGAGCTAACGACAAGAGGCGGCGGTGTAAGGTTTTTTTTTTTTTTTTTTTTTTTTTTAGTAAACAGCAGCTATGAGAGGTATATAAGGATTTTCTTGTGTATTTGGATTTTGGAGGAGTGTTGGTTTACAGTGAATAGAGTCCTAATTTTGAAGGGTCAAATGCATATTTTTTTGGAATTTTTTTCCAAATTTGTTATGAGTGTTTTCTAAATTAAACCAGTTTTAAAAGTTGAAATTTGGGAAGGGTCATGCTAACAAATGCCCTTAGGGCACTCTTTAATAATCCATTTCAAGAAAGTTTTGATACCACTTTTATGGGAAATGAAAAAAACTATCAAAATATTAATTATTTTTTTTTTCATTTTCCATAAAAACTTTCTTTAAATAGATTATTAACTAGCGTCCCAAGAGCACACGTTAGCATTTTCCTTTTAGGAATAATAAATTAATAATCTAGTATTTATTTCCTAAAATATCTTGGGGGGCAGGAAGTCAATTTTTTTGTAAAATTTTGGATTATTTATCATTTTTTTCCACTGTTAATGGAAATTTTCCAAAAATTGGAGCGGCCATAGCCCCCCTAGCCCCCTCCCTAGCTCCACCCCTCGTCGTACACCAAAAATCCCATTAGTGACCTCAAAGTCTACGAATACCTCTAGAAGCGTAACAAGTCTTTGCTTTCAATACAAAATTCATTCATCTTGTTCCTGAAGGGAGAGACCATCTAGAGAAGTCAACAATCCCACGCTGAGACACGTTTCCTGAATAAATATATCTTTAACTTAGTCAGATTTTCCAGGAAGCTCTTGTTGAATTATTAATCACTCATCAGAGATCAGACATATATAAAAAGTACCTATTTGCTGCCATTTCCATAAACCACTCCAAGCATCCTAACGTTCTCCTTTTACACAAAGAACTGGCACAAAGAAACAGAAAAGAACATTTGTATTCACAAGTCGCAGAGCAGAAAAATGGCAGAGAAAATGAACCAGCAGGAGTACCCATTGGCACCAGCAACTAGGCAGTCCAGAAGTGATGAAGAGTCTGGCACTTTAAGATCAGAGGAGCTCAAGCGAAAGAAAAGGATCAAGTTGGCCATATATATTGCTGCTTTTGCTGTGTTTCAGACCATTGTCATCTTGGTGTTTGCACTCACTGTGATGCGTGTTAAGACCCCTAAGGTCAGATTGGGCACTGATGTCACGTTCCAGAACTTCAGCGCTGGTACCCAAGCATCACCTTCCTTTGACTTGAGCTTCACAACCCAAGTTGGAGTTAAGAACACAAACTTTGGTCCCTACAAATTTGATAGCACCATTGCCACGTTCATGTACCAGGGTGTGACAGTGGGGCAAGTCACTATTCCTAAGGGTAAAGCTGGGCTGCGTTCGACCAAAAAAGTTGGTGTCATAGTTAATGTGGATTCAAATACCCTGTCAAGCACTGCTGGTCTTGGAAGTGAGTTAGGTGCTGGTGTATTAACTCTGAACAGCCAGTCTTTTAAATATTTTTACCCAGTGCTTATCCTCAGTTTTTTGGACCTCCCAAGCTAGTTTGGCTAGTAGAGCCTAGTTGAAATCTTCACTTTTTCTAAGGCCAAGACCTCCCATGGACTTGGGTTTGCAAATAGAATCCCAGTTCTTCAGGATGCAGCAGCTGGAACCATTCTCCTTTGAACCCCACCAAAATTTCCTATTTAAAGCATCAAGCTTCTTTGTTGTTTCTTTTGGGAGCCTAAGAGAGGACATAACATATGATGGCATGGCTGAGGTAACTGTGCGAATTAGGGAGGTTCTAGCAGCCTGTGAGAGGATCTTAACTTCCCAACCTTGGTACTTCTTCTCCACTCTTTCCACCACCTCTTGAAATGTACCTTTCTTTGACCTTCCTATCAGCATTGGCAGCCCCAAATATTTTCCTTTTGACCCTTCAATTTTCAAACCCATACTCCCAGCTAGCAAATGTTTAGAATGCCAACTAGTTAGGTTTTTGCTGAAAACCATGGTAGATTTGTGGGTATTTATCTTCTGCCCTGACCAAGAAGAATAAGTGGATAAACATTCTTTAATGGACCTTATGTTCTCTTCATCTGCTCTCCCGAAAATGAACAAATCATCTGCAAATTGGAGATGAGATATTGGTTGGCATCCCTTAGCAAGCTTGATACCTTTTAGCTTTTTACTCTCTTCAGCTTTTTGCAAGAGTTTGGATAGCACTTCTGCTGCTACGATAAATAGGAATAGGGAAAGAGGGTCCCCTTGTCTTAGACCTCTTTGTGGTTGGAAGAATCCATATGGGGAGTCATTTATGAGTATAGAAAAAGAGGTAGTTGAAATACATTCTGAAACCCAATTTATCCATCTCTCATCAAATCCAAAATTTCTTAAGACATTGAGAATAAAAGGCCATTCCAGTCTATCATAAGCCTTTTCCATATCAAGTTTAATTGCCATCCACTTTTCCTTACCTTTTTTCTTTCTCATAGCATGAATGATTTCATGGGCTATTATGCTATTATCTTGTATTTTTCTACCTTGAATGAAGGCAGCTTGCCAGGGAGATATCATCTTATGGAGGAGTGGTCTCAATCTATTTGCTAAGAATTTTGAAATAATCTTATATAACACATTACAAAGCGAAATCGGCCTGAATTGGTTAACCATGGCAACCCCCTCATGCTTGGGGATTAGGGTGATAAAGGTATGATTTATTTCTCTTAACATACAACCACCTTGGAAGTAGCTTAAAACTGCATCCACAACATCACCACCTATCAAGTGCCAGTAGTGTTTGAAGAAAAGGGGGGACATTCCATTAGACCCAGGAGCTTTATGAGAATCCATCGAAAATACTGTTGTTTTGATCAGACCCATTGAAGGCATGGCTAGCAACATTTCATTATCTTCTGGGGTGATGCACCTTGGAATTAAATTACTTAGATCATAAGGAATATCTGGGGTTGAAGAAGAGAACAGGTTATTAAAGAAGGTTTGAAAGCATTGACCAATCTCCTCCCAACCTGAAATCCACTCTCCATTTTCTTTCTTCATAAAATCAATGGAATTTCTTCTTCGCCTTATCACTGTACTTAGATAGAAGAATCTTGTATTGAGATCAGAGCTTGTAAGTGATTTGATTCTGGATTTTTGACGCCATAATATTTCCTCCCTTCTCAACAATTCTTGGATTTCCATACACAAATTTGCTTCCTTTTCCAAGTTTTGTGGATTTGGGTCTAAGCATTCAATTTGGTCTAAATTTTTCCATGCCTCCTTGATTTTGGATTGTACATTGCCAAAGCAGGATCTATTCCATTGTTTTAGCTCTAGTTTAGCTTGTTTGATCTTCTTGCATAATCTAAACATTGGGGAACCAAGGACATTGAGCCTCCAAGCATTCTCCACCGCAAGATTACTTGCCTCCTCCTTGTCCATATTTCTTCAAATTTGAATGGTCTTGGTCTACTACCCTCTTCTCCTTCAGTGAAAAGAACAATTGGGATATGGTCAGAGGAATTTGAGGGAAAATGCTTCAGCAGCGCTCTTGGGAAAATTTCAGTCCACCTAGTATTAACTAGAGCTCTATCAAGTCTTTCTTTTATGTTGGCAAGGCCTGGGTGTTTGTTGGACCAAGTGTAAGGTGCCCTTACAAATTTTACATCAATTAAACTTGCAGAATCTACCAATCCTTTTAATCCCCCAGTAGAAGATGAAGAAATTGGTTTCCCACCTTTCTTATCACTTGGCCCCAACAAGTTGTTAAAATCTCCCATACACAGCCATGCCCCAGCAAATGACTCACCAACCTTTTGAAGATCTTCCAAAAAGGCTTGTTTCCCTACCTTGCACTTGGCCCATAAATCATTGACAATAGCCATGGTTCATTTATTGGATCCGAGAATACAAGGCCATTTATCATATTATCATTTGACATCACAATTTCCAAATCTACACCATTTTTCCATCCCAAAATGATGCCTCCTTTAATATCTCTTGGTTCAACACATTCTAACTTATAGAAACCCAATGAATAAAGGAGAGATTTGACTCTATTTGAAATAATTTTAACTTTAGACAAAAATAGAAAGTCAGGACATACCTTATTTACAATGGCTTTGAGAGATCTTTTCGACTCAGCTTGGGCAAGGCCACGACAATTCCATGCAAGGAGAATCATAGCTTGCTGAAGTTGATTCCCAGACAAAAGGGACGCCGACCCACTCATTGGTTGTGGATTTAGGGCTATTCCAGCAACCAAGACCCACAAAAGGCAGAACAACCCGCTGTACAGAGACAACAAACCAGACCCACGGAGGAGCAAAGATAGTCGCCTCCCTGAGCAAACTCACAAAATTTGGGTATGAATATGTGGGTATAAATACTCAGATTTGGGGATAGATTGATGGGAAAATTCAGGTTAAGTTGGAAAGGACCCACAATGAGAGTGAGGAGAGAAATTCCACACACTGGAGGTGGAGAAGAGCCACACAGAAGGTGGAGAAAAACCACATAGAGGTGGTAGAGAAAGACCACACAGAAGGTGGAGAGAAAACGAGTTGACTAGGGCTAGATAATCACTAGGTACCATCATGACTCAAGTATTAGGCTAGGTAATCATTGGTTCAACATGGTCCTATAATCCAATGTGGAATTGTGAATTACGTTAATTTTCCGATCAAGATAAGTTAAGATTTAAAATTTTTAGAATTTCCAAATAATCCAATAAATTCATGAAATCGATTATCCAAATTATTAAATAAAATATGCTCATAGTTTACAAGATGATAAATCACGCATTTCTCCTTTTATAAATAAATAAATAAATAAATATATATATATATATATATATTAACATATTGCATTTTTTATAAATGGATAAATAACAAGAACAATACAACATTATATTTTTTTAGAAGTCATGATATGAATGATGGTCCAATTTTTTTTTAACTATCAATTCCTCTAATGAAAAATTCGATGAAAGTGGAAGAGTGAAGAAGGAATTATGAAGGAGACTAATTTTGAGAATTTTGATGCAGTTCCCTCAAGTGAAACGATCACATGTGCAAATAACTCAAAGTACAGGCAAACATTCTATCTAATATGTTTTATGTGTATTGAAAAGTTAATTTGCTCAAGCAAAATTGCTGACAAATTAACTGTAATTTGCAAAATTATGTTAAAAAATTGGCCAAAATGATTGATTTCTATTCCTAAGTTTCATCAAAAGTGCCTTTTAAAGGTACACTTTCACTGGGATCTCTTAATAGTTACCTCAAGTGGACAACACAAAAGGCACGGCCAATCAAGTTATTAGGACCATCACCATATACCTTGGAACCTAGAAACGAGGTTCAAGCAATCAAGTCTATTAAGAATGATGTATATAACAAGATTTTACCTATCACAATTATCTAACAGTTGAAAAGATCCACTAAACCAAATTAAATGTCTTAAAATCTAATCCCATTTGCTTGGGGTCAAGGACAGGCTCCCATTTAGGAGTCCTGACAATAACACTAGAAATGACAAAGAATATAGCACTAAATCAAAATGTCTTAAGGCACCACTTTTTTTGATAAACCATCTTAAGGCACCACTTTAAACAATTTACATTTTGTGAGAATAAACAATTTCAGACTTATTGACCTAATTAAGGGGGATACTTGTACGGCTTTCTTGGTCCCTCATGTCATGCCTATCACAATATTGTTAAGTGTTAACATTACAATGCGATCATAAAAAAAAATAAATTGTTGAACTTTCTATGTTTACGCTATACAAAAATTATAAGAAATACTCCTAATCTTTATTTTAAATTATAATTAAACCTACAGTTCTACCCGTGATTTATTAACCTTCAGTCTGATCTTTATAACTATATTCAATCATATTTTTCTCTAGAAAAAAACTATATTCAATCATAATTAAGTAAGAATGATGTCATGGCAAGTTTTGAGACTATATTGTTATTATTATTTTTCACATTTGGCTCATGTTTATCGTTGAAGCCAATGATGAAGATCTTTAATGGTTGACTGACATGCAAGTTGATAATAAACTTGCTTCTGTGTCGAAATTCATGAACTAGGACGGTCTGAGAGGCTTTTATTTATTTATTTATTTATTATTATTATTGTTGAAGAGTATCATTTGATTTCCCACATGGTACCCAAGGAATATGGCGACAAAAAGCCTACGTTTTCCTCTAAGCTTAATAAAATAATCTCTTTTTTTTATATATATTAAAATATATACTATGCATTAGTAATAAAATACTCCTATAGAATGATGCCCCAAAACTTCAAAAGTCCTTTAGCAAAACGAATTACAGCATTTTCATTCAAAACAGTCTGCCAGTCTTCCCGAAACGAGAGGCTATCTAGATTCTACACGTCAAAAATCTCACGCTGACTCTGATCAGCCGCGTTTGATGGCTTCTCTAATAGTTACCACACACAGTGTTAGGAGCTTTGCAGGTTGCTGATGATGGCATGAGGAAGTGGAGTGTTTGGACAACATCAGGCCAGTCACATGGCTCAATGTTTTCTCAAGACACCAATGGCTCCTCATGCCTATCTAATGAAGCTCCTAAGTGCTCTTTGAGGGGGACAAGCCCAGTCCCCCTACTGGGATCAGTTTGATGAGCATGATGAGGGGCAGCATGTGGAGGCACCTTGCTCCACATGATGCCCCAAGGCCATGGCAGAGGAGGGCCATGGTGGGCAGCAACGGTTCGTTGATGATGGGCAGCAGCAGGTGGTGCTGACCCTATGTGGTAGTGCATGGCATGATGGCTTGGTTATTGGTTGCTTTGTATGTGGGCTTGGTGGCTTGTGTGCAAGGCAGTGCTGGGCTGCTGATGTTGATGATATGCTGTGCAAGACATTGGGCTGGTTGGTGCTGGCTGAATGTATGGACTGATGTGAGTGGGCTGATGGCAGTTACTTAGTGTGCTGTTGATGGACATGATATGTGGGCTGTGATGCTGATAAGGAAGGGCTTGGGTAGAGGGCCAAGGCTTCTAAAACGTGATGGGCATCACATGTAGGCTGCTGGAACATGGGCAGAAGACCCATGATGAGATGCTGAGTATTGGGCTGGCATGTGCTGTGTGTGCAGCAGCAGTTGGTGGCAGTTACCAACGTTTCCTAGCATTGTGGGTGCTTCAGACATGCAGTACAAAGGCTGGAAACGTGTAAGGCAGCAGCAGTGAAGGTGTCCTAAGTCAGACTACATGTGGCAGCAAGTCCAGAAAAAGGGGCAGTTACTTGGTAGTAACTGCCATGGCAGTTTATTCTGTATATTATCCTAGGCTGTTGGGGTTGTCAACAGCAGAGAGAGTGTATTGTTTTTCTTTGAGAAATTCGTGTGGATTCTCAGGCTTCCTTTGTACTTGATATTGAGTAATGAAGGTTGGGGTTGGTGCCCTGTAAATACTGTGTGTGCTGTGTGTGTGTGCATTCTCTTGATAATTCTATTCATAGTGTTCCTACAGTGTGTATGTGTGGTGTGTTGGCTGAGACTAAGTCAGTGGGCTTAGTGCCATCACAGGCAGAAAATTTGAAAGAAAAATTGGACCCTTTGACACACAGTAAGCTCTAGTTTCATTATTAATTCATTCCATCAGAAAAATTGTTCGAGCCTTGTATCAATATATAAGCACCCACTCTGCTTCCATTTGTACAAACTACTCCAAGCATCCCAATTAACACCTTTCAAAGAAGGAAGTAGCATAAAGAAATAGAAACAAGCTTTTGCATATGCTGTTCCGAGAGAAGAAAATGGCAGAGTATGGCACTTTGACATCAGATGAGCTCAGGCGAAAGAAAAGGATCAAGTTGGCCATACATATTTCTGCTTTTGCTGTGTTTCAGACCATTGTCATCTTGGTATTTGCACTCATTGTGATGCGTGTTAAGACCCCTAAGGTCAGGTTGGGTACTAATATCACGTTCCAGAACTTCAACACTGGAACCCAAGCATCACCTTACTTTTTTTTTTTTTGAGAAACCAGACTCGAAGGTCTGCTATATTGATAGAAAATAGAGACTACAAAACATCATTAGAAACAAGAGGAGCTATTTCGTTAGGAACGGATTCTATCCAGACCTGAAGCTCATTACCAGACTTAGACAATCTAGCAAGATAATGGGCAACTAAATTGCCTAAACGTTTTACATGAACAAAGTTACAAGATCGGAAGCTGCGAGCAAGAAACAGGGAGTCCGAAATGACAAGGCCGAACTCAGGATGATTCGTATCACCACCACATAGAGCCTTTGTTACAATTTTAGAGTCAACCTCAAAAGTAGCATAAAAAATACTCAGTTCCTTAGCAAACAGGGCAGCTCTTCTACAGGTAAGAGCTTCAACCGTGGCTACAGCAAGGGGGAGGGGAATTCTCTCTGAAAGCGCACCAATCACATTACCTTCCGCATCTCGGATGACCACACCCAAACCCGCCGCCCCAATTTCCTTGAATATTGCTTCGTCGTAGTTCACTTTGTAACACGGGGAGATGGGAGGGATCCACCGGACTCACCTAACGGACATGGCAGGGGAATGGGGATTTTTCGGAACCTAAGCAGCCGAGAAATCATGAAGAAACCGAATGGCCTTGGGTCTGATATCTTGATAGCCAAAAGAGCTATTTCGCAAGCGATCTGCATTTCTTTTTTCCCAAATCAGCCAGAAAATCACTGCAAGAAGGTCCATGTTGGCACTACCCCGAACTGAGAAAATCAACTCAAGGAGGTCCGCAAATTTTGAGAGCTTATACTTGAGTAGATTTTTACTTAGGCCATCAGCATCCCAGATAATCCTTAGAGCAGGGCAGCTCCACAGAGCATGAATAGTATCCTCACAATCAAATTTACAGCCAGGACAGGAAACCGATTGGACCACATGCCTTTTCCATAGATTGAATAGAGTAGGGATCGCCTCATTGGCTGCCTTCCACAACAGGTGCTTGACCTTGTGAGGGACTTGAAGGGACCAAATACCTTTCCACATTTGGCTACACCTTGCTGAGTCCGAACAATTAGGGAGGGCTAGTCTCACTGTCGAAGTTAAGAGCTTATAGGCACTACGGGTGGAGAACACACCATGGTTGGACGGAAGCCAAACCTGTTTATCAGTGCTATTGTGAATGCTCAAAGGGATGCCCAAGATGATTTTAGCTTCATGGGCTAGGAATTCATTCTTAATCAGGTCCAAGTTCCAGGTGTGAGATTCTTCGTCAATCAAGGCACTTACAGTTGAGATAGGGCAAAGGGACGAGAGAGGGGACACAATACAGCTGCTGTGCAAGCTTGGTAACCATTTATCACCCCTGATTTTTATGGACTTACCATCACCAACACGCCAAACAGAGCCCAAATCAATAACCCGTTGAGCTTGAGCTATGCTCTTCCATGCGTAGGACCCTTTGCTTGAGCTGTTTGCCTCCATAATTAAGCAGTTTGGAAAAAATTTAGCCTTGAAGACCCTATGAAACAAAGAATCTTCATTGTTCTTTAGGCGCCACACTTGCTTAGCAAGGAGAGAGTCATTAAATTTGCTGAGTTCCCTAAAACCCATCCCTCCCTCAATTTTTGGAAGGCATAAATTCTCCCAATTGACCCAGTGAATTCTTTTCTGCTCACCACGGTAGCCCCACCAAAATTTTCTGATCAAGCATTCAATTTCATAGATAAGACCTTTTGGCATTTTGAAGCATGACATGGTATAAGTGGGAATTGCCTGGATCACCGCCTCAATTAAAATCTTCCTACCCGCTTGGGACAATAATTTTTCTTTCCAACCCTTTAGCTTCTTCCATATCCTTTCGTTAATCATACTGAAAGATTTCTTTTTTGCTCGGCCAACCAAGGAAGGAAGACCAAGATATTGCTCGTATCGCTGGACAGCGGGAATTGCCAATAGAGTTATAATCTCAGCCTGAATCTGGGCGAGCGTGTTGGAGCTGAAAAACAGGTTGGTTTTTCCCCAATTAATATTTTGACCAGAAGCCCTTTCATACTTCAGAAGAATTTCTTGGATAGTCCTGTAGTCGAAAATGGAGGCACGACAGAAAATTAGGCTATTATCAGCAAAAAGCAAGTGAGAAATCCGGGGGCCAGCCGGGCAAAGGGAGACGCCTCTCAACCTGCCCTCATCTTCCGCTTTTTTCAAGAGGCCATGCAGCCCTTCAGTGACTAACAAAAATAGGTATGGTGACAGAGGATCGCCTTGGCGAAGGCCCCTTTGAGGAGAAATAAGTCCCTGAGGTTGCCCATTTAGCAGAATAGAATAGGATACAGATCTTATGCACATAGAAATAAGAGCAATCCACCTATTGCTAAAGCCCATTTTAACCATGATTTTTTCTAAGAAATCCCATTCTACCCGGTCGTAGGCTTTACTCATATCAAGCTTCAAAGCAATCAACCCTAGCTTACCAGAACGCTTGGCCTTTAGGTAATGGAGAGTCTCATGAGCAATTAGAATATTGTCAGTTATGAGGCGGCCTGTTAAGAAGGTGCTCTGAGATTCTGAAATCAGCTAAGGAAGAAACTTTTTCAGGCGGTTAGCAAGCACCTTCGCAATAAGTTTATACAGAATATTACACAGACTAATAGGCCTAAAATCCATTACACGGCTTGGATTTTTAATTTTTGGAATAAGAGTAAGGAAAGTGTGGTTAAGGGCATTTGGGAGGTTACCTGAATTCAGCACACCCAGGACAGCATCAGAGACATCAGGGCCAATTTTTGACCAGTATTGTTTGTAGAAAAAGGGGGGAAGCCCATCTGGGCCAGGGGCTATATTAGCTTTCATTTGCCCAAGAGCAGCCTGGACTTCTGAGGTAATAAATGGGCGGAGCAGGTCCGCATTCATTTCCTGGGTAACCCGGGACTCCACACCTTCGAGGACTTCATTAAACTCAGTAGGATAAGACGAGGAAAACAAAGATGAATAGAAACCATTAAGCAGCTCACCAACATTGTTCTCACCCTCCACCCAAATATTGTGGTCATCTTCAAGACTAGAAATGAAATTTTTCTTGTTCCTCTCAGTTGCCCGGCAGTGAAAATATTTCAAATTTTGATCGCCATATCTGAGCTAATCAGTTTTGGCTCTCTGATACCACATGCACTCTTCTAAATCCAGCAAGTTATTAATTTCCTCTCTGAGGACTTTGACCTGGTTGATGCCCTGGCCAGAAATAGCTTTTGATTCCGCCTTAGCCAACAACTTTCTTTTGCGAATTAGGGACCCCTTAATATTGCCAAACACATTTTTATTCCATGAATGCAGTTGAGTTTGACAATTACTAACCTTCTGCAGAACTTGACTCATAAGGTCTCCGACTAGGCACAAATCCCAGGCAACATGGACAACTCCTTCACACCTCTCATCCTTTGTCCACATCTCTTCGAAACGGAAGGGCCTTTGAGGGCGGTAGAAACGACAATGCACATCATCGGAGCAGAGCCAAATGGGTTTATGATCGGAAGAAAAACCAGATAGATGGTGTAACCGAATAGAAGGGAACATGAGCAACCATTCGGCTGAAGCCACAGCTCTGTCTAACCTGACCCAAACCAGTGGACCATCAAACCTATTATTACACTAGGTGAAAGGCAACCCAGAAAACCCAATGTCTTTGAAACCACAAAAATCAAGACAATCTCTAAAGGCTTGCATCTGCTTATCCGATCTTAAGGGCCCCCTAGACTTCTCTTCCAGCCTTGTGATTTCGTTAAAATCACCAATACAAACCCAGGGGAGACTAGTTTGGGAGCTGAGATGGCGAAGCGGGGACCAAGAATCTTCCCGGTTGACTGTCTTCGGGGCTCCGTAGAATCTTGTAAACCGCCAGGCGTCATCAATCCTTGAATTTACCACTGCATCAATGTGATGAGGGAAGAAGGTGCGAATATGAAGGTCAAGCTCATTCATCCAAAACAGGGCTAGACCGCCACTAAGATTTCTTCTAGGGACAAGGAACATGTTATCAAACTTCAGACGGCAATGAAGCTTCTCCATGTACGAATTATTTTTTTTGGTTTCCATCAGGAAAACCAGGTTGGGGCCTTTAGCTCTCACAAGATCAGAAAGCTCTCGAACTCGCCGCCGGATCCCAAGCCCGCGGCAATTCCAACTCAGGCAATTCATGGTGACTGGCGTGGCTGAGCACCAGCCAACGCCAAAAGAGAGTTTGCTTCATTAGAATCAACTGGGAGGGACGTTTTACGTTTTTTTGCATGAGGTTCTGGGTCTTCAGGTGCAGGCCTCATCCTACTTAAAACACCCATATTCTCATCTAAAGGATTAGTAGTGGGCTGCCTAACCAATCGAGTCCACGTACCTTGGCTTGGAGACTTCGGCTTATTCTTAGGCCCAATAACATTAGAGATGTCCTGAAGTGGGGGCCTTGTACAACCAGGGGAAAATGCAAAAGTGGGACTCGGCCCATCTTCCTGTTTCGGCCTAAAACCACGATCCAAAACAAGGCAAGCAGAGGGTCTATGCTTGGCATCTTTGCGCGCGGGAGAGTTCGTGGGGGGGATTTTTTCTGCATTAATTACAGCCTCAGAGTGATTCACACATGGGGCCACAGGATCAGTAGCCAATCCCAATTCTCTGTCAATCAACTGTAATGTCCTTTCAAAACTTTCCGGGTTACCCTGCAGAGGCTTTGCATGTACACTACTTTCAGGCGCCACAACCGGGCTAACCTTATCGGGATGGGGAGTCTCGATAAGTGCAACCTCGACTGCCGAGCCAGAAGGTTGATGGGTCGGTCTTTTCGAAATCGGTGGAGCTTTATTTTGGTGAGGGGGCGAAACATCCCCACGCTCCGGCACCGATGTAGAGTTCCATGGTTTACGGCCAGCAAGATCCACTTCAGCTCTCATCCATGGCCCAAACTGACCTTTCTCCAATGAAGTCTTTTTCCTGTTGCTAAGCCACAACTCACACTCCCTGTCCTCGTGCAACAAGCTACCACACCAGTAGCAAAAATTAGGGAGTCTTTCATAGTGGAAGGACGCCCAACCAACCCCAACGCCTTTATCCCATAGCTTCCTCCCCCTGCTCAAAGGCTTAGTCACGTCTATGGAAAGACGAATGCGTAGGGAGCGACCGATCAAAGCATTCTCATTAGCTTCAGAAACACAAATAACCCTGCCTAAGGATTTACCTATGGACATCCCAAGTTCAGGAGTCATACTTTTGATGGGGAGGTTATGTATCTGGATCCAAAAGGCACACTCAGTAAAGGAGAGGGAAGAGATGGTTGTGGAATCTTCAATCCTTTGGAAAAGAACCAAATGCTTGTCAAAGGTCCATGGTTCGTACTCCATGACCCTTTCCAAATCTACATCATTCTCAAATTCAAAAACCAATTTATTTTCACCCATCTCATGGGTTCGAAAAGGTTTTCGAGTATGCCACAACGGCCTGAAGGTCTTGATCACCGCCTCCTTGTTAATCGTACAGTGCGTTAGAAATTTTCCAGCTAAAAGCGACCTTGAAACCCCAGATAACTTGGGCACCTCAAGACCGTGCTCCTCTTCCTCCGACAAAGAAATTTTCTTCCACATACTTTCCACATCCTCCATATGGGAAACCACAAAATCACAGAACCTAAAGGGATAAAACAACCCAGGACCACCCTACCACTACCCCGGTGAGATGGGAAAGCTGAGGATACACAAACACCTAAATAGAGAAAGGGACGCACTATTCTACAAGTTCTAGAGAGAGTGCCGCTCAAACCCTATCACAAGAGAAACCGAAAAAGAGCCAAGCATCACCTTACTTTGACTTAAGCTTCACAACCCAAGTTGGAATTAAGAATACAAACTTTGGTCCTTACAAATATGATAGCACCATTGCCACGTTCATGTACCAGGGTGTGACAATAGGGCAAGTCACTATACCTAAAGGTAAGGCTGGGCTCCGCTCGACAAAAAAAGTTACTGTCACAGTTAATGTGAATTCAAATGCCCTGTCAAGCACTACTGTTCTTGGAAGTGAGTTAGGTGCTGGGGTGTTAGCTCTGAACGGCCAGACCAAGCTTAGTGGGAAAGTGGAATTGATGTTTGTGACGAAGAAGAAGAAATCTGCCGAAATGAACTGCTCCATGACTATCGATTTCTCATCAAAGGCGATCCAATCTATGATTTGCGAGTGAACATAAAGCTGTTTTGCTTCATTTCTTTTTATTCTATTCTTTTGATGGATTTGTAATTTTTTCTTCTTATAATTATTATCATTTTGTGGGAATACTTGTATTGACCACGATTTACTATATGAGAATATATATATATTTTTTTTTCTATGGAATGATTTATGCATTAAGTACTATACTCCCAGATTACGATACCACCAATAAAAACAAACCAGATTTGACAAATTTGGAAAATAATTAGGACTAGCAGAGTATATAACAACATGCTAATCTCTCGTGATGAATTTCACCCTAAATTTAATAATAGTGCAGCCTAATTGAGTGTTAATCAGTTAGAGCATCTTAAGCATCACTAAATTTTCATCCAAAATTTAACTAAAAGTTAAAAAGTCCACCCTTTTTTTTTTAAGCTATCCACTTCAAAAAATAAAATAAAAAACTCAGCCACATCTTTATCGTTTCTTTTTTTTATTCTCCCAAATTTATCATCCTCTCTCCTTTTTACTCTTGTTCACTCCCCCTTTGTGCCAGTTCTCCTTTATCTCTTGTGGGTTATGTGTGTGTGTCTCACTCTCTCTCATCACTCCCTTTCCAAACCTTGACACTATTGGCAAGCTCAAGTCACCATTAATACCATTTGAGGCCACCAAGATCTGAGTCAAAATCCCCAGTATAGAAATGGCGTTCTCATTGTCAACGTCAAACACCGAGGTTAGGGATCCTTCTTGTGGTCAATCTCCATCAACCATCATGGCGAAAACATCTCACCATTGCCAATGACCTCACTGCTTTTCAATAACCTGATCACCATTGCCATCCTCGCTTGCAATTAGTACCGAAGAAGATCATTGGACAAGGATAAGGCCGCCATTAAGCTCGATCATGATGAAGATGTGAGTTTAGTAAGGATCGACTCTTTGGTTAGGCCATTTCTTGTGACTGCTAAAAAATGCCCCAAAATTTTATGTCAATAAATAGTTATACTGAAAAAATAATTAATAAAAAAACTGCTTAGATGGATTTCTCTCTCTCTCTCTCTCTCTCAACCAAGTGTCCTAGAAGGCCTCCAAAATGTGCAGTATATCATGGTTTATAACTCCAGAGTGACGGATTGAGATCAGGTGCAATTTTTAATTCAAAAAAGTTAAAAAAAAATTTAAAAAAAGGTAAAAAGTAAAAATTAAAAATTGAAAAGGTAAAAATTGTAAAAAATTAGAGTAAATTGCAATCCAGTGCAATTCCCGCACTGGATCCTAATCCCCAGAGCGATGACCTCGTTCTAGAATCCTAGTATACTATATAATAATTCTACGCTTCCTATATTAATAAGCGGAGTCTACGCTTCCTATAGAAGCTAGCCGTTAACCAAAAGTTCAAAAGGTGTAACATTATTACATTAGTGGCATTTCCTTTCAAGTTTCAATAATTCTCCAAATAAAACAAGAAAGCATCTAGAACTAGAAGTCAACAATCTCACGCTGATCAGCGTTTGTGGGCTAAATATATGAGTCCGTTTGGATTGAACTTATTATTTCTGAAATTAAAAACTGAAAACTGAAAACATTGTAGCAAAATAATTTTTAAATATGTGAATAGTGTCGTGGGACCCGTGAATAGTGCGTAAACAGTATGTGAACAGTGTTTTTTTTCCTGTACAGTAAATCACATGATTTTACTGTTCACGCGCAGAAAGAAAAAGAAAAAAAAAAAAAAGAGACTGAAAACGTAGTTACAAAACGTAAATGCAGTATTAAGTTGAATCTAAACGGGTACTATGATGCCATTTGGATTCAGCGTTTCTGCTGAATCCTGCATCGCGTTTTTCTCCTCTTTTTTTTTTTTTTTTTTTTTTTTTTTTTTGCTTTCACGCGTTTCGAGGAGACAAAATTTACTGTTCATGAGACAAATGTTACTGTTCACGCACTGTTCATGGGACCCACAGCCACTTTATTCAGAAAAAAAATTAAAAATGAGTCTCCCAGTACTATTCACACATTTAAAAATTATTTTGTTACAGTTTTTTAGTTTCAGCAAAAATAAGCTCAATCCAAATGGACCCTATATATCTTTTTTAACTTTGCCACGTTTTCCAGGAAGCTCTAGTTGCATTATTATTTCATGAATAATGCTAGAGATACAAGTTATTTTACAAAGTATTAATGTGGTGAGTGATTTTTACTAATAAATGAAAAAGTGATATTAATGGTGAGCCTATCACACAAAATTGTCCTAACCATACATATGTATATATATATATATATATTAAAAGTTCAAATTCAAAGAAAATCCAATTAGATTTCAGTTGGATTTTCAATTTTAGGCCACATATCTCATCTAATTTTTAATTTTTGTAGAGATACAAGTTATTTTACAATTTTTTTTTTTTACAAAGTATTGATGTGGTGAGTGATTTTTAATAAATGAAAAAGTGATTAATGGTGGGCCTATCACACAAAACTGTCCCAACCATATATATATATATATATATATATATATATATATATATATATTAAAAGTCAAAATTCAAAAAATATCCAATTAGATTTCAATTGAATTTCCAATTTTAGGCCCCGTATCTCATCTAGTTTTTAATTTTAGTACTAAGTGAATTATTAAGTGTAAAAATCGAAGAGTCGAAATCTAATAGATTCTAAATTGGATTTCAATTAGAGTTCAATTTTTCGCTACGTGTCCATCTAATTTTTTAATTTTTGTGGCAAGTGAATTATTGTGTGCAAAAACCTTGAAAAAGTCTAAATCCAATGAAATTCTAAATCATATATATATATATATTAGAATAGACAAAATTTAGGTATTTTTTCTTAGGTTTCTCTCTTAAAATTCTGTCATGTGGTTTTCTTCTCATTGATGGAAGTGTATTTTTAGTTAAATACAACTACATAGCTGAATCTTAGGAGGAGGGCCTAAGAAACAACACCTAAGTATTGTACCTAATTTATGCCTTTTTATAAATTATATATTTTAGAAATGAATATATAGTTTTAAAAAAATGTAAGCTAATACCATGTATAATTTGAACATCTTTTCAAAAAAATTTAAAATTTGAACAGTGTAATTATAACTATTTTTAATTGTATCCGTGCATATGCATGGAGTTACACAATAGTTTACAAAATTGAGAAGCCTTATTTCAAAACTCTCATCTGTGAACGTAATTGTCAATGGAGGCAGAGAAGGATAGTAACATTCGTGTTGCTTACTTTTACTACTAAAACTTATTGGTTGAACATTTTCACAAACACTTGCCATACTTAAATATTTGAATTTCTGACAATTTGAACAATGTCTCAAGAAATTATTGCACTATTATACCATGGGTATACGGTGGTTGTCTACAATGAGTGTGAGGGGCGTTTTGGATTAATGTGAAAATAATTGCTATTTACTTTTTTTTTAATAAGTAAAAATGTTAGGAAAACCTAGATTCTAGTTGATTTCTCTTTAATCCAAATTCATTAACTTGATTATTTAAATAAGTTATTTAATGCATTCTAGTTTTGTAAGTAATGAGCACAACCATATCACTAATGTTAAATGCACCAGAAAATAAAGAACACACGTGATATGATTACAAAGGAAAATTCCAATAAGAAAAACCTTTGAGAGGTTTATCAATCACAACCCAACATAATGATTTACTAAATAGAATGCAAGTTTACAATATAAGAATATATTGACCGAAACATTGCTACCTATAGTATAACTCGCTCCGTTACCACACACCTTGATTGAAGTCGGTTCTTGCAACAGCTTCACTTTAAGCACTTTAATGTTCTTCATTATGATGTTGAAGATGATGCTTGATACAAAATTCCACCACAAAAAAATTGGTTTTATAGTAGTGTTTTTTCCCCCTGATTTTGAAAACTCCCATTATAGGTGACCTACTATGGCACTTTTAGTAACTACCACAATAGGTTGACTTATTACAGTAGTTTAAATCGGGCGCTTTAAAACTGCCACTATAGGTAGGCTATTGTGGCGCTTTATGAAACAACCACAACAGGTTGAATTATTACGGCTGTTTCCAACCCCCGCTTATGGCGGCAATCATCCACAATGTGGGTTATCCCCTTGACTTTCGTTGAGAAGTACGCCTTGGCCTAGGGTGGACCATGGCGGATGGTGTAAATGGAGTCAATACCTAATTTAGTTTTAGGAACTATGAATATAGCGCACTTTCGTGGAAGGACAGATATTTTACTAGAGCATGTGCTCGGAGTTTAGATATGGGGATGGGAAGGCGTTAGACACCCACTATAGGCAATATTATAACCTCCGTAATAGCTCATTAAATTGGGACTTTACTTCAAATTTTATAGACCTATTACGACAGTTTTAAAACCGCTGCAATAGGTTTTGACATAGTAAATGCCTATTACGGCAATTTAAAACCACTGGAATAGGTCAAATTTTCACCACAATAGGTTTAACCTATTTAGACTTAAAAATTTTAATCCTCACTTCTTTTTTTAGCTTCCCACTTTATATATATATATATATATATATATATATATGTTTACATAATTTCTGGCATCCACCCCTTTCTTTCTCTCTTTCTCTCTCTCTCTCATCCCACCACCAACCTCCATTGTCCACGCTACCGCCAACTACCATCCATGCCATGGTTGTCGAAAATGACATGGTAGGTCTTCTTCCTTTCCCCCACTTCCCCTTCTCCTTCTACTTCACCCATCTCCTCCACACCCTTTTGGGTCTCCCTTTCCCCACCACCATGGCCACTTCCCTCCTCCTCTTTTCTTACTCAAATCTAACCGCCTCTCCTCCAAAATCTCAATTCCAAAAATACTACCCAAAACCTCAGTTTCTACCCAAAGCTAGGTAAGTCTCTCTCCATCTCTTTTCTATTTTGTAGTTAAATTAGTGTATATATTTTTAGTTAAATTTGTGATTTTTTAGTTTTGATTTTGGTTGAAGTTTGGTTTGGATTATGTGTATATATTTGTTTCATTGTTAGTTGATTGTGTGGGTTTTTTTTTTTTTTTTTTTGGTTTAATTTTGGTTAAAGTTGTGTGTTTCACTGTTTTGCAATTGTGGGTTTCACTATTAAATTAGTACTAAAATATAGATGGAAATTGCTTCTAATTAAACGGGAGATTGTAGAGAGATAACATAATTGGTAAAAGATTTTTTTTTTTTTTTTTACAAGGTTTGACAAGACTAACTGTTCTTAAAATAACGTTTGTTAATCTTAAAACTGACAACTTCATTTTAATGCAATATGATAAATTAGTAATTGTCAAAAAAAAAAAAAATTAAATTGGTAAAAAATGATAAGTTTTATCATGTAGCCATTATTTCTAACACTATAGAATACTTCTAATAATATTTAGCTAGCTAATGTGGTGCAATTATTAAGCTTATATTATTATATCAATGGATAAGAGTTTGATGGACAAGAGGAGGAATTCTCAAGAATATGTTGATGGAGTTAAACAATTCCTGAATTCAAGTGGTAATGGATTAGTCTTATTGTGTTATTCTTTAGTAACATTGTTGTTAAATAAACTTATTGTTGTGGGTTTATTATATTTCAGGATGGTGATGATGCGGATGACCATTCTCTAGTTGCTGTAAATTTATCATCGGGGGGATCCGCATTAGGAAATATGTAGCTGATGGGTTTTTTTGTTATACTCAATATATTTTAAAGTTTCAAACGTTGATATATATCAAAGTTGGAAACTTTATTATAACATTCTAGACATTTGGAGTGTATTCTTTTGGGCATAATTGTTATTATAGTAACAACTTTTATTTTGTTATCCTAATCTTAATTTGGTAATGTATATTGCGTGCATAAAAAATTATTGTTTAAACTAGATCAACTCTTGTATTTAGCATGTTATTTTATTTAGCTATAAACAGGTTGTGAAAGCAAAAAACAGAGAAAATTTATGTGCCTAGGGAAAAAGAAAAAGAAAAAAGACCAATAGTAGCCGTTTTGAAATCGTCAGTAAAGGCTATATTAGAAAAATATAAAAATGCTTATAGTGGCGGTTTAAAACTGTTGGTATAGGTTTAACCTACTACGGTGATTTTCAATTTCTAAAAAGCATCTTTATAGGGTTGTAAAACCATTGCTAAAAGCTATATTAGAAAAATATAAAAATGCCTATAGCGGTGGTTTAAAACCGTTGGTATAGGTTCAACCTACTACAACGGTTTTCAGTTTCAAAAAAGCGCCGCTATAGCGTTACAAAACCACTGGGACCTAAACTGACATTTTGCAAACTACTAGTGAAGCCATGGTTGTCAAAATCTCGATCTAAATCCTACAATCCTACGATTTTCTATCCCACCTGCCCAAAACAATCTGTATCTTTTAAGGATCTTTGAGATCATTTGAGATCGATAAGATAGTACAATTTTGATGATCCCAAACGATCCTAATTTTTTATAATCTTCTTTAACTTGACAGAAGGCTCAGTTGGACTAAAATGAAAATTAACATCCTAATAGTGTAGCGTTTTGAGGTTTTAGGTCTCTTTAAATGATGCTTACAAATGAATGTAGGTAATTACATCAAATGGATGCACATTTTTGGTTTTTTATGAATGAATGTATAATTTATGTGATTATTTAATATACCAATATGTTTTTTTTCGCAAATAATGTAAGATCTTATGATCCACGATGCCACCTCCCTCCCACGATTCTACGTAGAATCCCGATTTTGACAACCTTGGGTGTAGCTCACCCTGGGCTATTATCATACTTATTGGCCAGTGGTTGAAAGCGCCGACAATAAAAACGCCGAGATAGCCCATTTGGATCTATACCAACACTTTCTAGACTATATAGCGGTGCTTTAGAAATGCCAGCATATGTCTGTATTTTTGTATTTTTCTTGTCACACCCAAGTCGTAGCAATATCTCCTTAATTCTTCACATTCTCTCTAAGTACATGATGACCTTGGCAAGCCTTTAATATGATCTGAGTGACTATGGCACGAATTCCAATGGACTAAACATGCATGTGAAATTGAATTCCAACTGTTCAATTGGTTGACTGCAGTTGAGCTATGTATTGATGTTTAACGAAGTTTGATCAATCAAGCTAGCAGTCGAGGCAACAGACTTAACTTCTTGAGCAGTCTTTCAAGTCTTCAATAGAGATATTCATTCACAATTTAAGAAACTCCAAACACTTTCATCTCAAGACATACTTTAGACATGTTTTGTATATGGGTTGCCAACACTCAAAGACACTTAAGCCTAATGTAAAAAAATTAAATATTAATTATAATTTTCACTCCTTAACTATTGATGTCGCGGAAGCCTAATGAAAGCACACACAATACTTTCTTGATAGAATAGAAATTAAACTATTAACTTTTGGGTGTAAACCTCGAATTCACGAGGGTTTTTCCTGAATCCACAAGGATATAAACTGGAATCTACCAGAGAAAGAATTTGACAAAAGTCTGTGCTTATTGAAAAAATAGTCTAATTTGCCTCTAACAGCTACAAAACATATAAATGCTAAGAAAAACGTTTGAAATCCTAATTCACACTAATTACACGATTAGTTGACAAAATAACGAAAATTTTGAAAAATGGCAAAATTGAGTTAAATGCAAAATCATAAATTACTAACTTTAAGGGTTGTCCCAAAACAAGCGGTACTTTATTCTGATTTTTGAGCAAAAAGTTATTAAGGAAACAAAAATTATTATAAACGGCAAAACTGCAGTTTTCAGGGTCTAAATGAAGAAATTCGCTATTTTCGGGGGTATTGCGTGGCAAAGCTATGATTATTGCTTAGAATGCCATTTCGCTTCAGGTTGTCAAATTTCACGCAATTCAGACTTCGAAACCATGATTTCCATTAGTACATTTTTGCCTTACGCGATAATTTCAAACAAGCGTGAGAGTTGAGTTTAGGAAGGTCATAGCGATCTTTTCTCCATCAACTACCCTTAACTAGAAGGAAGTTATTTTAGTCATTTTGGTATAGAAAGTCAAAGATACCGGAGAATCCTAGTTTTTCTCAAGCAGCTGAAAGTCTTTTAGCAAAACGCGTAGCAGCATTTCGTTTAACTAGTTCTGAAATAAGAGAGCACCTCGTCAGCAATTGCACGCTGAGGCGCGTTTGCCACATTTTCCAAGAAGCTCTAGTTGCATTATTAATTCACTCCATCAGCCAATTTGTTATATAACCACCTAATCAGCTACCATTTCCATAAACTACTTTCAAAAAACTAACTAGCAAGAGAGTAAAGAAACAGAAAAAGCTTTTGTATTCACTGTTCCAAGAGAAGAAAATGGCAGAGAAAACGAACCAGCAGGCATACCCCATGGCACCAGCAACTAAGCAACCCAGAAGTGATGAAGAGTCTGCCACTTTAACATCTGAGGAGCTCCGTCGAAAGAAAAGGATCAAGTTGGCCATATATATTGCTGCTTTTGCTGTGTTTCAGACCATTGTCATCTTGGTGTTTGCACTCATTGTGATGCGTGTTAAGACCCCTAAGGTCAGATTGGGCACTGATGTCACGTTCCAGAACTTCAGCGTTGGTACCCAAGCTTCACCTTCCTTTGACTTGAGTTTCACAACCCAAGTTAGGGTTAAGAACACTAACTTTGGTCCCTACAAATTTGATAGCACCACTGCCACGTTCATGTACCAGGGTGTGTCAGTGGGGCAAGTCACTATTCCTAAGGGTAAGGCTGGGCTACAATCGACCAAAAAAGTTGGTGTCACAGTAAATGTGAATTCAAATGCGCTGCCAAGTACTACCAATCTTGGAAGTGAGTTAGGTGGTGGGGTCTTAACTCTGAACAGCCATGCCAAACTTAGTGGGAAAGTGGAATTGATGTTTGTAATGAAGAAGAAAAAGTCAGCCGAAATGAACTGCAGTATGACTATTGATTTGTCAGCGAAGGCGGTCCAATCTATTATTTGCTAGTAAACATAGAAGCTGTTTAATTTCATTTCTTTTAATTCTATTTTTTGAATGGTATTGTAATTGTTTTGTTCTTCTTATTATTATAGTTGTTTGGAAATATTTGTATTGACCTTTATTTACTGTGAGAGAATTAGAATATATTTTAGCAAAATTTAAATTTGGTGAATTCTCATTTTAGTTCTTTTATTTTTAAATTTTATTATTTTCTGTCCGTTAACTTTTAAGGATATCATTTTAGTCTTTTCATTCAATTCTCATTTGAAAAATGTTGTTAATCCTCTTAAAATAATATCGTTTTTGTTTTTTTTTTGGGATGTTATAATGATAATATTGTCAAAATTAATGGTGCAAAACAAACCAAATTTGTCAAAAAAAAAATTTTTTTGGTATATGGAATGATATATTCAGTACTATATTCGTAAAGTACAAGACCACCATGAAAAATAACTGACAGCTTAATCCCTCTCTATCTTTTTATTTTTTTTGCTGAATAATCCCTCTCTATCACTCACACAAATACACGGGCTCACATATTGGAATGGTGGCCTTGTACTCTACGAATATAATTAGCGCACTAGCATTGAAAAATTAAAAACAAAAAGAAAGAATTTAATATAATTATAGGATTTTGTTCGCAGATGCTCTAAAATAATTTTAAATTTTTTTAATAGGAAAAGAAAAAATAATTGATTTTAATAACAGTCATAATTAAAAGTAGTATTCAGTTAAAATAATTTTCATCAGCTAGCTCCTCAATAGCACCAGCGGTAAAAATGGGGATGCAAAACTCTCATCAATGGTAGATATATATGATCATATGAGACGGTCTAGCTCTATTTCAAGTGAGGTTGACGTCACAAGCTCATCACTAACGCATACTATCTCTTCAAGATTAGGCTTAGCCTTGTTGGATTTCTTTGTCTTAGACTCCGACGTTGTTAATTGTGACTTTGGCAAATGGCAAGGGATTAGAACTTAGAAAACAGGTACAGGTTTATGTGAATTCTTTTGTTCTCTCCACTAGTGACCCGTTGATTGAACCAATGATCTATTAATCCAAAGGCTAGCTACACCAGATCAAGTTCGGTTTTGAACATAATGACTAAACTAAGGCTTTGTTTCGTTAGAGTGATTATAAAGAGGATAGAAAATGGTAGAGAGATAATAGTACGTTTGTGGTTATGTGGTGGAGGGTGGAAAAATTGAGTGATTTAGGTGGGGGGTTCTCTCCTGCCTACTGAACACACTTCTTAGTCAATTGTATAACGTGTACAAGTTTGTTTTTGTCTTTTAAATTATTATTATTATTATAGAAATGTTTGTCTTTGTTGTTTACTGTTATACGCGTTTGTCTTTGTCTTTATTTTTATTTATTTATATATTGAACGTTTGTCTTTGTTGTTTTGGTTGGTTGACTGTTTTTATCTATATACAATTTTTTAATACAAATATAATGCACAATTTTTTTAATCTAATAGGGACATGAGAGTAAATTTATACAAATTCTATTTTCTATCATATTACTTTTTTCTTTAATCAAATAAAATAGTTTTTCATCCCTTCATATTTCCATTTCTCTAACCAAACACAAATAAGAAAAAAATTAAATCTTTTCTATCTTCCAAATTTTCCATCATCTCACTATTTTCTATTCTCTCACTTTTTCATCACTCCAATTATCCGGACCCTAAATGGCAAGTAATTTATTATGATGACATGAAAAATCAGGATTACTTTTTTTAATTTTTTTCCTCGTTTCACTAATCTTTAGTGCTCCACAAGTAGGGTCCGGCTTCCCTTCCATTAAATTTCCTCTCATTTTGTCCCATTTTCAAAAGGATGTAAGACACTGCACAAGTAGGAAATCTATAGGTATGGAATAAGACATGTCAAATAACAAATATACAAGTTCTAATCCAATTTAACAATAGTTACCCAACATATATAAATAGACTCCTCACTTAGTCATATTCTCTGCTTCCGTGCTTACAATCCCACATAAAATAAAGAAAAAATTCCTGCCAAAGTACAATTTCAAAAACATAACATTGCTTGAATTTTTTAGCAAGTCTATGATAATTTTTTAGCCGCTAACAGTCTATGGTTTTAAGATCTGACCAGCAATTCTTAGTTCTACAAGGATTTCAAGAGGTGCTCCATCATTCCTCACATTATCTCATTCTGTTAATTTCTTTATCTTTATCTTATTTTTTAATTTGTTTTTCTAAGTGTTCAGCTGATCTCGGAGAAAATCGTGAATTCATAATTTGATTTAAATTTAACTTGGGTGATGGAAAGAACATATTTCTTCGGCATGACCACAGGCATCTCGCTAGTCCCTTAATTCCAAAATATGGGTTTAAGGTCGTATATGATGCTATAAGTAATTTTCCAGCCAAAGTGGACACGGTGCAGCCACGTGAGCTTAGAGAGAAATCTCATGTGATGGATTGGGGGAAACTACTCTGGTTCAATTGATCATACCCAAGCAATGCTTTCATAGGGTGGTTAGCCATCAAAAATAGGCTGACAACAAGAGATTACAAGGCTAAATGGAGCTACATACTCGGGGGATTTGTTGTTCCCAAATATGATGACAATCCTGTTAAGGTGGTGATCACTAACGTACCTAAATAAAGAAATTAACTGTCTTGAAATAAATGAGACGCCAGGTAACGGCTTGAGAGTTTCTATTTTGTAAACTGGCATGGTGGCCTGTTGTCTAATGTCTATAGCATCAGGCTGCAAAGCAATTGCAATTGTTCATGCTGGTTCTGTCTGGACTGTGCGGCAGATTTTGAAGAAGACCGAAAGATTGTGCTTTAAATCACTGATTGATTGTGCTATTTTTTGGTATCTAGCTTGGGTCTGTCTTGGTTAAAGTTGTTCTGAGGGGTTCATCTCTAGTTTATTGTAGTCCCTTTTGACATGTTTTGCTGGTTCATCTCTAATATTCACTGATTTACTCTAAAAAAAAATAATGTTACCACAGAAGAAAGAGATAAACGCCACAAAAGTCTACGTTTTCCTCTAGAAGCTTAATAAAATACTCTTAAAAGAACCTTAAAAAGTCCGTTACCGTAAGCAAAAGGACACATAGCAGCATTTCCTATAAATAAAATATTGATTCTTTCAAAAACGAGGGACCATCTTCAAGACGTCACTATTCAACCACCCTAAGACGCGTTTGTTAGCTGCATTATTAATTCACACTATAGTTCTATTTGAATACTGTTTATTTGTTGGAAATTGAAAATTTATTATTGATATTATATAAAATAATTTTTAAAGTGTAAATAGTGCTGCAGGACCAAAAAATGCATAAATATGTGCATTTTGTTAAATTTGGTGGTCCTGTGAACAATGTCGTGAGACCCTAAAAAAAGCCAAACGCACTGAAATGCGCATTTAATGCTATCCAAACTCACACTACTCTGCTTCCATTTCCACAAACAAATCCTAGCATCCTAAACACCTTTTTCAGAGAAGAATTAGTATCAATAAACAAAAGAAAACTTCTCCATTCACTATTCCCAAAGAAGAAAATGGCTGAGAAAACGAACTAGCAGGTGTTCCCTTTCTCACCAGCAGCTAAGCAACCCAGAAGCGACGAAGAGTTGTTGTAAAATAGCGGAAGCTCAAATTACCAAGATTAATTGTGAAAATATTTTAGGCAGTGAAAGATTTTCAAACTAACAATAGAAACGAAGAAAATTAATTCAAAAGAAAATAGACACAAAACACCAAAAATTACGTGGTTCGACAATAACCTACATCTACGGGTGACGTCAAACAAATTTCACTATAACAAATTTGGGATAATACAAATTGGTGTAGAAGCACTCTCACAAACTCAAATCTCAAATACACCCTAATAACTCTCTCTCACAAATACAAAACCATAGGTTCACAAATACTAAATACGAATATCAAATACCAAATACTAAATATGAATTGCGCACAAACCAAAGAGAGAGTCACAAATTAAATCCAAAAGTTGCAACGCACCAAGAGAGAGCAAATCACCAAATTGCATAACCAAAACCATGTGGCAACAAACCTCTCTCACTATTCCAAATTGCAACCTACAAATATCAAATAACCAAACCAAGAGGAGGCCTCTTTTTCTCACACCCTCTCATCTCTTTCTCTCTAATTTTCTGTAGTAGCACTATACTTATATAAGAGACTTGAGTCGACTAGTATATCCAAAATCAAGAAGGACTAGACTTCTTTTCCACACACAAAAAGAGAATTGATAGGGCTAAATCCCAGGGTAGAAGGATTGAACTAACAGAATTAGACTTTAAAGACTAGGTGACCAGAAGAGATGATATAGTTGGTCTAACAAAACTAGTAGACGAATCCGTAACCCAGACAGAAAGATAAGGAGACGGATAGACACTTTTAAGTGAACGGATAAAAAGAAGACGGTCTGTTAAAGCCACGTGTCACCCTTATGGCATCTACATGGCACCCATGTGGCATGGGTTGTCTCCAAGGATTTTGGTATGGAAATGTCTTGTGCTTCATGCCCCACCATAATTATAGGAATCTCTGTAAGGAAATAATCTTGTAAATTGTGAATATTAATGAAGATCTTCCCTACAAGGAAATACCCTCTCTACCAAGAAATTAAGATCGGCTCTATACTACTATAAAAACCCGAAAACCCTCACAAATCAAGGTATGCGTAATTTTTCTAGCTCTGGCACTCTAAAGTTGTAGAAATTCTATCTAACTTAACCTTTGGAGGGAATTTGGCCGGTACTACACCGGTACTCTCTGCAAGGTCTTTTTTATTTCTGTTTTGCAAGTTCTGTTTAGAGCTCGTAAGGATTGTGCAACTCACTGATGATTTTTGGTATCATCAGTTGGCGCCGTCTGTGGGGAGAACGAGAAAACAAGCCATATTACCACTTCCCAGACAAATAGTTTTATGGTATTCGCTCGATGGCAACCAACAACAATAACATAGATGAACCACGCACTACTGCCTTGGAAAGACAAGTACAAACTCTCATCGCGGCTATAGAACGCCTTACTAAGCAAAACCATGACCTAGAGGAACAACTACGCCAAAGGAACGCGGGACCCAACAATCATGGGGAGGAGCAAGAGGGTACTAGCGTTGAAAGAAGGGACCAAGAAGGACCAAAAGACAGCAACACCCTGAGTAGACAAGAGCGATAAGACACCAGCCATCCATCCGTCGCAGATATGGCATCACCATACATGGTTGCAAAGATGCAGATGATGAAGGAACGGATGGACTTCATGATGAATGCCTTCAGGGGACGAGTGTCAAATGACCTCGATGAGTTGGTTCACTAGACAGATTCGCCCTTTACTACACTCATCACTTCGTTCCCCCTTTGGCCAAAATTTCGTATGCCACAGATAAAAGCCTACGATGGGTCAAAGGATCCCTTGGATCATTTAAAGCCATTCAAAACCCTTATGCATTTACAAGGTGTGGCAGACGAGATCATGTGCCGAGCCTTCCCAGCTACGTTGAAGGGTCCCGCAAGGGTATGGTTCAGCAGATTGACGCCCAACTCCATCAGTATCTTTAAGGAGCTAAGCGCACAGTTTGTCTCGCACTTTATCGAGGGGCACAGGTATAAGAAGTTCACTGCGTGCCTGATGAGCATCAAGCAACGGGAGGACAAGACGTTGAGGTTTTACATAACCTGCTTCAACAAGGAAGCCCTCTCGATAGATGAAGCTGATGACAAGATACTTGTTGTTGCATTCTCCAATGGATTACAAAAGGGGAAGTTTTTGTTCTCTTTATACAAAAACGACCCAAAGACCATGTTGGATGTGCTTTATCAAGTCACTAAGTACATGAACATAGAAGACGCGCTACTAGCTTGAGAGGAGAAACCCAAGAACGGTATAACAGGGGAAGGAAGACGACCAGAACCCGAGACCGACGGGAGGATAGGCGCTCCAAACCCCCCACTAGAAGGTTCTAAAACTTCACCTCACTGATTGCCCTGATCAATCAAGTCCTGATGCAAATCAAGGACGACATGGCCTTGACGTGGCTTGGCAAGTTGAAGGGAGATCCCAGTAAGAAGTCCAGAGACAAGTATTGTCGTTTTCATTAGGATCACGATCACGACACATCTGAATGCTATGACTTGAAGCAACAGATTGAAGCCCTAATTAGATAAGGAAAACTACAACGATTCATCAGCAAGGAAAAGGCAGACCCACCATAGGAGCAAGCAGCAAGAAGGGATAATGAGCGCCCAAGCCACCCCTAGCAGACATAAGGATGATTGTAGGGGGCACCATAGCTTCCGGTTTGTCCAGAAAGGCACGTAAGACTTACCTAAGGATGGTTCAAAACATCCAGCTGACATTTTCATTCCAAAGATGACACGGGTCAACAACTCCATAATTGGGTTCTCGGAGGAAGATGCTCGACGTTTGCACCACCCACACGACGATGCACTCGTTGTTAGCATACAGGTAAGGGATTACAATACTCATTGAGTCCTAGTTGATAATGGAAGCTTTGCTGATATTCTCTATTACCCGGCGTTCTAGCAGATGAGGATCGAGAGAGAACAGCTCGTACCTACCAATAAACCGCTCGTTGGGTTCGGAGGAATGAGAGTATACCCCTTCGGTGCGGTCACATTGCCTGTGACGGTTGGTGATTACCCTCAACAAATTACTAAGGATGTTACATTCCTTGTTGTTGACTGTTCGTCCGCTTACAATGCCATATTAGGCCGTCCTACCCTCAATTTGTGGAAGGCCGTAACTTCGACCTATCACTTTCTGATCAAGTTCCTCACTGAGTATGGAGTAGGAGAGGCATGTGGAGACTAAGTGGTAGAGAGTGAGTGCTACATAGCAATGTTGGAGATGAGCAACCACTTACAGACCATGAGCATAGAAGAACAACGGATGGTTGTAGAGCCCGTTGAAGGGTTGGAAGAGATATTCTTTGATGACTCCAAACTTGAGCGAACGACCAAGATCGGTACCCTCGCCAGCCCACCAGTCCATCAAGCACTCATGACATTCCTAAGAGAGAACCAGGATGTCTTTGCTTAAAGCCACGAAGACATGCCCAGGATTAACCCTTCGGTTATGGTTCACAAGTTAAATGTATCATCCTTTTTTCCCCCTATATGACAGAAGAAACGGATGTTTGGCTAAGAGCGAGATAGGGCTAAAGTGGAAGAAGTTCACAAATTGCAAGAAGTAAAGTTCGTGGTGATGGTCAAGACAGCTAATGGAAAGTGGGGGATGTGTGTAGACTTCACGGATTTAAATAAGGCGTGCCCTAGAAGGATGCCCAAGCCTATGTCAAAGCTTATGACAAGTGCTAGAGGTTCAGCAACATCATCAGACAGCCAACGAAAGAGCTCACTTCGATGACGGCCCTATGGCCTTTTGCTCAATGGGGGTTGGACATCATGAGCCCATTTCCAATAGCAGTAAGGCAACTAAAGTTCCTAATGGTTGGCATAGATTACTTTACCAAATGGGTGAAAGCTGAAGCCCTGACTACTATCACGAAGAAAAACTTACGAAGCTTTGTCTAGAGAAACATCATCTGTAAGTACGAGATCCCTAGAGTCTTGGTTTTAGACAATGGAAAGCAGTTCAACAATGGGCCGTTTAGGGATTTTTGCACACAATTAGGGGTCAAGATTCACTACTCCTCACTTGCCCACCCTCAGGCCAACGGACAAGTTGAGGTCATGAACCGATTCTTGTTCAAGATCATCAAGACTCGGCTCGATGGGGCAAAGGGCATATGGCCAGATGAGCTGCTAAGTGTACTATGGGCGTACAGGATGACAGGAGAAACACACTTTTGACTAGCATACGGGAGTAAGGTCATTATCCCCGCTAAGATCAGACTCACAAGCTACAGGGTGGAGAACCATGATGAGAGTAGAAACAACAAAGCCATGCACCTACAGCTGGACCTAGTGGACGAGGTCAAAGCAATAACCAAACAAAGGTTAGCATGATACCAAGACCTCATGGCCAAGCACTACAATTCCAGAGTCAGACACAGAGACTTTCAAGTTAGAGATCTCATCTTGAGGTAAGTAACGGGTGCTACAAGAGATCCCTCCCAAGGGAAGGTAGGACCCAATTGGGAAGGACCCTACAAAATCACTTCGTGGCATAGGAAAAGCACCTATCACCTGGAGACACTCGACGGACAAAAGTTGCAACATCCATGGAACACTGAGCACCTAAAGAAATACTACCAGTAGACGAAGGCATGCAGACCACTCCTCATTTCCAGTTTATTTCATTCTAGTTGTATTTATTATCTACAGTATTGTTTAGCCCAAAGGTTAGCTTTTTATTTTTTCAAAACAATTTTGCTTATGCACGCGTTTATCATAATAAGAGGAGTTATTCAGAAATATCATACACATATATACATCCCTACACGTCTACGACCAAATCCTTAGGTGGACGAATACATCCTAGGGGATGCCTTAAAATTTATACAAGTCCATTAATGGACGGGTGCATCCAATGGATGCCTTGCAATTTATTAAAATAATTAGTGGACGGATACATCCCAAGGGATGCCTTAAAATTTATACTAAGTTCTTAAGTGGACGGATACATCCTAAGGGATGCCTTGAAATTTACAAAGTCCTTAAGTTGACAGATACATCCCAAGGGATGCTTTCAAACTTTTGAACCCCTATAGGGAACGGGTACGATTGACATTCAAATTTTTATTTTTTTATTTTACTTTATTTTTTTTTAAGTCCATAGGGTGAGCAGACAACAATGCGCGATATAAGTCCCCCTAACGGATGGATATAAGCCAACGTCCACAAAACTACTAAGTCTATGGACAGACAAACAAAAGATACAAAGGGTCCAACATCTCTAAGTCCATAGAATGGACAAGTGAAAATTATCCTACACATGATGGATCCCAAAAGGGAACGGGCAGGTGTGTTTGATCCCACCTAACCTTTACATGGACAGTGGAATATAATGACAGAAACATGTTCAAACAAGCAAGTAAAGCGATGGATATAAAAAAGGATAATGGATAAAAAGCCTATGGAAGGCAAATGTTTACATCGAAAGCCCAAAAACTGTGGGCAATGTTAAAAATTGCATAAATATTGTTCTCCCAAAGATTTTTACAATAGAAACAACAAAAGAGGAAAAAGAAAAAAGAAAATAATAAAAACTTCAAAATCTATGGCTGGTCAACAAGGGCCTCCTCGTCCACTACTTTCTCCGCTGGCTTGGCCTCCTCAACTGGATGACTTTCATCATTGACGGATTGAGCTTGTCCTTCCTGGGGAGTGGCCCCTCTGTCACCATGAACATCGGGAGTGGCATCACCTTCAAATAGCTCATTGGTGTCTCCAGATTCGATGGACCTGGCTGGGGTCTGGACCACATCATCCAAAGAGACCCAAGACACATCTAAGTCAGGAAAGAGAGTCTTGACCTGACGAAGGCACTCATTGAAGCCGTCAGCGTAGCAGCCACTAAGTTTAGAGAGGAAACCGTCGGAGTTGCAAAACTCCGTCTTCCCATCCTCCTTGGCCTGACAAATTTGCTTCCTTAAGAAGGAGATCTCACCTTCCTTATCTTTGAGTACCTTCTTCAGCACCCCAATCTGAGCCTCCGACTCTTCCAGAGCCTTCCTCGTCACGTTAAGTTTTTTTACCTGAACTTCCCACGAGGCTTTAAGCTCATTCTGCTCCGTCTCCGCGGACTCGGCCCTCTCCTTTAGTTGGTCAACTAGCGTCTCTTGGGCCATGCAACGGTCCATTAGCCCCTTCATCATCAGCACCCCCTGTAAGAGTAAAACATAAGGTTAGGATTAAAGGTAAAAGAGAGACGGAAGAAAAAGAGGACGAATACACACTTGAGCCAAGCTGAAGAGGCCCATCTCCTTTATGGCCTTAGTTGCATGGTTGCCTAAGTCCTCGTAATTATCGCCCTTGATGACGGACGAGAGCTACCTGATGGCGTACCACGAATCCTCGTGAAGGAGGACTGGGCGCTTCTTAAAGACCGGACCTTGGGCCGTCATTAGGCCTTTCCCTTTCCTAGGACGGGGAGGAGGAGGCAGCTTAGTCATCGGAGGCGTCTCCCCAATGGTTGAACCAATCACCACCTTTGGCTTTCTGGCGAGACAGTCAACTTTGTCCGTTGTCTTTCTTTTAATGAATGGCTTTAATGGACCCGTTCCCTTAGGGGGCACACCCTTCTTGTTTCTTCTTCGCCTGCGTAGCGGCTTGCTGACGAATGTAGGCCCTCCTCTTACCGTCTTCAACAATTTCTGCACTAAAGGGGACGAAAAGAAAATGTTGGACAAAGATTACCAAAAAAGTAAACAAAGTTAAACAAGGAATAGGCAACGGACTCACGTTTGCGTGCTTGTTTTTCGTAATGACGGGCAATAGCTGTAGGCTCGGGACCCTTACAGTACTAGTGCAGGGTGTCTAAGGTGATGAGCTTTTGCCACGTCCTCTCTTTAAAGAGATTTTGAAGATCCTCTCCAAAAAGCTCGACTGCTCAAGGTTAACCTTTGGACGGTCTTGAACTACAATAAGAAATGGTTAGATTAAAAAGTAAAAAGAACAAAATAAATAAATGGGCAAATTTAAACAAGCAAAAGCCTACGAAACATAAGGATTATACCCCAAGTTCTATTAACAAGGGGCATGTTCTCCTGTTCATATGGATGGCACATCCAGTTGTTCCCCTAGATGAAGAAGTACCAGTTCTTCCAGTTCCTGTTAGAGCCAAAAGTCTCATACACTAGCTTAAGTGACGACTTCCTTGGGAGGAAGTTGTAAATGCTCATTGACTTGACAATCTCTGTAAGGTTGAATTTATTCAACCATCTAATTGGCTTTATTCCGTGCCAAATTTGCTTGTAATTCAGCATTTAGTAACCCTGTATTTAGGTGGGATTGTTGTAAGGGTAGTGAGTGAGATAGTGTGAAGATTGCTCAAGAGTGTGCAAGAAAACAGAGAGTCGCGGCTGGGACTCGCGACTGGACTCGCGGCTTCAACCCGCCAGAATCTGCACACGTGCCAAGCATGCTGGAAGATGAACAGTCATGCTAGCTGGAGCACTACAGGACAAAACAGGACAACTGGCCATACGGTTAACTCGCGACTGGAACTCGCGACTTAGTCAAGCCGCGAGGTCAAGCCGCGAGCCACCCCTGTTTTGGAAAAACCTGACGTTTCGCATTCCACTCCTCTTCAGTATAAATACCCTTTTAACCCACGATTGAAAGAGAGCTTCCAGAGAGAATTTTGAGAGAGAAACCCTAAAGAAAAACCAGATTGTTTTACCCACAATCTCTACCTTAGAGTCTCATCAAAATCCCTCACTCTCTTCCTCTCCATTGTCAAATCCTTGAGAGGCCTTTATACCAAACCTGGTTCTCACCATTATCATCTCTGTGAGACAGTCGTTTGGAGTTCTGGGAAGCAGTTAGGAAGGAGCCAATATTCATTGGTTGATGCTACGGTGTAGTAGCGGAATCCGGAAAGCTAGAAAAGAAAAAGGTTCGGCGCAACCTCGTTGGAGCAAGAAGCTTGGAGGGCTTAGGTGCATTGGGTAGATTAGGCTTGGAGGGTCTATTGCTGTCCTTGTATCCCAACTGTATTTTCTAGTGGATTGATTACCGCTTGGAGGGCGGCGGAGAGGTTTTTCGCCGAGGTCTTCGGTTTCCTCTTCGATAACATATCTGGTGTTATCGCTGTGTTTGCATCTTCCTTCCTCTCTATCTCTGCCTTTACATTATCTGCTGTGGTTTATTTTTGTTGTGGCTTAGATAGTTGTTTAGTCAATACCATGTTATAGCATATGTTAAGTTTCCGCACACTATTGTTTAACATATTGCGTGTGTTGATTAAATTGGTTTTTGGGGGTCTAAACGTTCAAAAGTGTTTTTGTACACGTTTTTGAACTTTCAATTGGTATCAGAGCGGGTACACTTGTTGTGGTTTAAATACCTAAGTGTGATCCTTGACCCCTTGTGTTTATTTGCCATGGATTGTGCTTTGTATGACTCTTTGCATGATTTGGTTGGTGATGAATGTAACATGCCACGTGTTTGTGAAAATGCCTCTATGAGTGTTAATCCTCATAAGTGTGATGACATGTTATTTGAATCTATGGGTGTTGTTGACAAACTCTTCAAGAAAAATGCTAAGAAGTTTCAAAAGAATTTGAGCAAGTTATTTTGTGAAAAGGATGATTTGATTGCTAAGCTCAATGAATCCAATAAATTGGTTGAGAAATATAAAAAACTTGCTGAAATTTCTCTTGAAAAGTTGAAAGAGTTTGAATGTTTGAATATGGACTTGGATGCTAAACTTGTTTTGTCTAACAAACTTGTTGATGATCTTAAATGTGAAAATGAGTCTCTTAAGATGCATGCCAAGTGTTTGATTGCTGATCCTATTGTTAAAAAGGATGAAAATATTTGTTGCAATCATGTTGTGGTACCCGATTTTGTGCCTAGTGTGTGTTCTACCTTAAAGGACAAATCGGTGTACATTCCTCCACATAAAAGAAATCAAAAGGTGGAGAGAAAGGCTGTTAAGTCAAAGCCTTCGTTTAGGTCTCAACCTAAGGCTTTGGATGGATCTAAGTTTGTTCCAACTTGCCACCATTGTGGTGTGATTGGTCATATAAGACCTCAATGTCATAAGTTGAAGAGGGAACAAAACCATGTTGCTAGATCCATTCCCAAAAAGCCTAGTGGACCTAAACACATTGTTTGTCACCATTGTGGTGCCTTTGGTCATCTAAGACCTCATTGCTCTAAGTTTCAAGCTCTTAAGAGAATCAAAAGAAAAGAGAAACTTGAGCTTTTTGGAAGTTGTGCTAAAAAGAGTAAACTGGATTTGAGTGAAAATAGCATGTTGTTAAAGAAAATGTTTAATGCTCTTAACTCCTTGACTATGTGCATCTCCGGTTCTCATTCTTCCAACCCTCGTCTCGCTTCTCTTGAGACACTCATTCCAAACAATCGTTCTGTTTGGATGAGGAAGGGTTCCTATGGTTGAGCTTTTGCTCTTTTGGTCCTTGATCTTATTCTTTCGATCTTTGTAGGACCCTTCATGCATTAAATGTCATATCTTCATGCATTTTGTGCATCTTGCATTTATTTGTATGCATTGTTTCATTTTTTATCTTACTTTTATGTTTCTATTTTTGTGTGAGTAAAAATCCAAAACCACATAAAAAGTGAAAAATTCAAAAAGTTTGATCGTATATGTTTGAGCACATATCACATGTGAGTTTGGCCTTGTACCTTTGTACAAATGGCTTTGTGCATTTTCGAGCTTAGCTTGTTATTTTTGCACTTATATCTTTGTGGGAAAAATCTTGACATCTTTGTGTGATTGTTGTAAATCGATCTTCAAGCTTGTCATGAATGATTTGTCAATAGTCATGTTGGTTTTGATACATGCGTAGACTTGTGCTTATATCTCTTCCCACTCTTTTATCTTTATTGCTTAAAGAGCTCAATAAATGTAAATCTCAAAATGAAAAGAGATAATGAGCTGCAAAAGCCGTCGCACATACTAGTATTCGACTAGGAAAAAGGGAAAGCGACTTATATGAAAATGTATGATGCCCAAAAAGCCAAAGGCTTGTTCATCAAATTGAAATATCAAAAATTTCAGGCATCAATCTCAAAAATGAGATGTATTGCTCAAAATGAGTTGTATTGATTCAAAATGATCAAATGATATGAATTGTAAGAAGCCAAATGAAAAGCTTCAATCTTATGTAATCATTTTCTTGTGGGAGGTCATATATGTTCATTTCTATAATTGAGATAGACCACTTGACTTAGCACTAGTTGTGTATGACTTGATTGAATTGATCATTGAAGCTTCACTCTAGACTAAGGACTATTCCACATTTGATACACACACACAACACACATGCCTAATGTTCAATGAATGTCTCATTCATTTGTTAGATTGTACTTGTCTCAGTCGCGAAAATCGCGTGTTTTGGACATACAGGGGCAGTTTTTAAAATTTTCTGTTTTCCCTCGATTTTTTTTTGTGACTGTTCATTGTCTTTTTCTTCTGCACTTTCCCTTTCTCACCGTGCCTCCATTGTCGTTCTCCATTGTTTGCTTCTTCTCAGCTAAAAATCGTCGACTCACAGGTATGGTTCCTTGTCTTGCACTCTAATTTTCCTGTTGTTATGGTTTTCCCTCTGGATTATTCTCTTTTGAGTGTGATTTTGTGATGGGTTTTGTGATGTCTTCGTTAACTTATTGTTACCTGTTCTTCTGGTCTTTGAGCTAATTTCTTTTGATTGGTTGTGTTCTTTATCATGTGCTTAGCTAGGGTTAGCTAATTTTTGTCTGATCTGTTGTTGCTATCATATTTCACTTTGATCTTGTGTGGTATCTTGTTGATGTGGTGTTGATTTTGGTCCCTTTACAGCTGTTTTTGTGGGCATACTTGATCTCTCTACTGTGTAGTTCTAATTTGGGCCTTTGGTGTCCCTCATTGTTACTTTCTGACCATACTCATCCTGCTGTTAGGGTTTCCTCATTGTTCCTACATTTTCACTAACCCTCTGCTGATATAGTCTGTTGGATTGTGTTTTTTGTCATTTCCCTTGTTTATAATACAGACTGGTCATGTCTCCATTCAAAAAGGCTGCTGTGAAAGGAGGTTCTTCCAAAGGGAAGGAACCCGTAATTGATGTTGATGAAGACACACCTCTCCCGAAAGTGACTCGCTCTTCATCACAGCGATTCGATCCCAATAAGTTCAGATCCTATTCAGCATATCAGTCATATGAGAACTTCTTTCTTCATGCCACACCACTACTAGAGAGAGCGGTGGATCTGCCTTCCCTTCATAACACTGACATCCCGATATGCTTTGCTCACAAGGATTGGAATTACCTTCTCTCGGATCCGGATATCGTGTATGACGAGTTGGTTAAAGAATTTTATGCTAATGCACTTGTGGAGGGAGATGAACTTAAGTGCTGGGTTCGGCAAAAGAGCTTTTTTGTCTCTCCTACATACCTGGCAGAAATTCTTCACATTAACAGACCAATTTTTCGTCATTCACCGGTCTATGACGATCTATGTCCTGATGAGGAGCTTCTAAAACAAAGTCTTGGTCAAGACTTGGAATTCTCGCCAAATGGAAAATCCATCAGTGTTTCCTCCCTTTCTCCGAAACTGCGAGTGCTTACAATTGTGATGTTTCACAATTTGTATCCTTTGTCCAGTACTGGGTATATGAATCTCGGACGAGCTTTGTTTCTTCATGATCTGGTTTCTGATGAAGAAATTGACATTTGTGCTCACATCTTTCATGTTCTGCGCAAAACGGTTCTTCGCAGTGAGTCTCGGATCTGCATTCCTTTCTGCAGTCTCATTTCACGGATCTTGAAGCTCAAGGGGATCTATCCAACGGCTGATGAGTCTCCTATCCCCAAACCGAGTCCGATCAACATGCGTACATACAATGCAAGTGTTGGACATAGTCGGAAGAGAGCCAAACCAGAAACTTCTGCATCTCACAGTGACTCTCAGTTCAGCAATCTCTCCCTCGATGAGAAACTTGATCGCATTGTTTCCTCTGTCCACGAGGTGAATACAAAGATGTCTGGACTCACTGCTTCTCTACACCATCAAAGCAACCGATGGGACATGAAGTTTACTTCTCTTCAGACTCAGTTGGATCAGATTCAGAGAAAACTAGAAGAGGATGACTAGCCTATTCCATGACAAAAAGGGGGAGTGATAGGCATAATCAGAGGGGGAGGATATTACCCTAAGGGGGAGTGTCACTATCTAAGGGGGAGTGTCTTTATTTTTTTTGTTTTGTTTCCTTCTTCTCTTTAAGTTGATATATTATGTTTTGTAAAACTGTTATTCAGGTATTTGTTGGTTTGTACCCATATGCTTTTGTAAGCTTTGAGGGTTTATGTTTTATGCATAGTTTGTAGGCCTTGTGGTATGTACCATGCTTAAGTGCAGCCTTTATGCTATGTGAAATCAGTATTTTAAATCTAAATGTTCAGCATTGTGGTTTATATACTGTCACTCTTGTGCCCTTGTAGGATTGTTCCTAGATGCATATGCCTTGTGTGCTATGCATTGGTTGAGTGTTGAGCATACAAGTGTCTTGCCTTGTGCTTGTTAACTTGTATGTCTTTGTGTTCATTCCAAGTGTGAATGAACACTGTGATCACTACCTTGTGGTGTTCACTTGGTTGATCAAGCCATGGTTTGTTCATTAACTCCATCTTATGCTTGATCTCTTTTTGCCTGTTTCATATGCATTAATAATTTTCTGCTTACAATGATCATGGTGTATTGTTGTGTTTCAGGAGTTTATGTTCATATGATTCAAGTGCTTCACAGCTTCTAGAATTAGGTGTGAGTGAGTTTTGATCAACTGTTCCCAACTCACATGTTAAGTCTAGAGTCTGTTTTAGGGTTTTGTCACGGAATAGCCAAAGGGGGAGATTGTAAGGTTGAATTTATTCAACCATCTAATTGGCTTTATTCCGTGCCAAATTTGCTTGTAATTCAGCATTTAGTAACCCTGTATTTAGGTGGGATTGTTGTAAGGGTAGTGAGTGAGATAGTGTGAAGATTGCTCAAGAGTGTGCAAGAAAACAGAGAGTCGCGGCTGGGACTCGCGACTGGACTCGCGGCTTCAACCCGCCAGAATCTGCACACGTGCCAAGCATGCTGGAAGATGAACAGTCATGCTAGCTGGAGCACTACAGGACAAAACAGGACAACTGGCCATACGGTTAACTCGCGACTGGAACTCGCGACTTAGTCAAGCCGCGAGGTCAAGCCGCGAGCCACCCCTGTTTTGGAAAAACCTGACGTTTCGCATTCCACTCCTCTTCAGTATAAATACCCTTTTAACCCACGATTGAAAGAGAGCTTCCAGAGAGAATTTTGAGAGAGAAACCCTAAAGAAAAACCAGATTGTTTTACCCACAATCTCTACCTTAGAGTCTCATCAAAATCCCTCACTCTCTTCCTCTCCATTGTCAAATCCTTGAGAGGCCTTTATACCAAACCTGGTTCTCACCATTATCATCTCTGTGAGACAGTCGTTTGGAGTTCTGGGAAGCAGTTAGGAAGGAGCCAATATTCATTGGTTGATGCTACGGTGTAGTAGCGGAATCCGGAAAGCTAGAAAAGAAAAAGGTTCGGCGCAACCTCGTTGGAGCAAGAAGCTTGGAGGGCTTAGGTGCATTGGGTAGATTAGGCTTGGAGGGTCTATTGCTGTCCTTGTATCCCAACTGTATTTTCTAGTGGATTGATTACCGCTTGGAGGGCGGCGGAGAGGTTTTTCGCCGAGGTCTTCGGTTTCCTCTTCGATAACATATCTGGTGTTATCGCTGTGTTTGCATCTTCCTTCCTCTCTATCTCTGCCTTTACATTATCTGCTGTGGTTTATTTTTGTTGTGGCTTAGATAGTTGTTTAGTCAATACCATGTTATAGCATATGTTAAGTTTCCGCACACTATTGTTTAACATATTGCGTGTGTTGATTAAATTGGTTTTTGGGGGTCTAAACGTTCAAAAGTGTTTTTGTACACGTTTTTGAACTTTCAATCTCGAAGGGACAGTAACAATGGAAGAACTCCTCCATGGTTAGTTGATGTCTCCCTTTAGTGAGAACCCCATATAGCACCTCCGTACTAAGGAAGATCCTCCAAGCATTCAGAGCAATCTGGGTAAAGACTAGTCCTAGGTATTAGAGTAAGTGACGGTGGAGAGCACTCAAAGGCAGTCTTGTTAGGTTTTGAGTTTGTAATGTTGGCAAACCATGACAAAACATGACAAAAACTAAGTCTCATTAGTTTAGAATGGTCTACATTGAAGCCCAAGACAAAAAACTCAAGTTTGGGATAAAAACAAATGAATTACAAGCTAGTTGGTTCGATCGATCGAAAGACAGGCTCGATTGATCCAAAATCGCATATCAGCAAAATCAGCAAATGTAAAAAGGCCATAACTTATTTGTTTGAAGCCTAAATCGCGAGCCGTTTTTTCCAATATTTAAAGGAAATTATAAGCTAACTCTAGGTGGGGTTTTAAGAGTTTCTTAGAGAGATTAGAGTGCATCTTGTGCCTCTTTTGTAGATCTAGGGTTTTGTACCCAAAAGCTCTCTTATGTTTTTTACCCGTATTATTTCTTGAAGGATCTCAAGAACTGGTGTTGTAGAAGTTGCTGCCTTCTCTTGTCATCAAAGGTGTTGATGATCTAAACCTTCAATAGTGGTCTTGGAGTCACAAACAGGAGAGTTTGTGTTGCTAAACCTTTGAGTGGGATCTCAAAGTCACAAACGTGGGTGTTTGTGTTTTGCAAAGGCAAAAGAAAGAAGGAGTCCGTGGATTCAGAGTTTGCATGTGGTCGTGTCAGAAAGTTCTACTGGTGGGTAGCAATAAGAAGTCGAGCGTGGAGGCTTGTAAGTCTTATTGTATGAACTTCGATTCTTTCTAGTAGATTTGCTTTTTACCTTGAGGATAGCTAGGTTAAATCCTCCCCAGGTTTTTTACCAGTTTGGTTTTCCTGGGTTGTCATATCGTTGTGTTTATTTTCCGTTGCTATACATTGATATGATATATTTATGATAACCTAGATTTGGAATTTGGACTAAGTAACAACTTGACTAATTACCTAGGTTAATCCAATTGTGTTTTTAAGGGACCTAAAGACCATCAAGTGGTATCAGAGTGGGTTGCTCTTCTGTTTTAGATCTTTTGATCTAAGAGCGAATCCTTGACCCCTGTTGTCATGGATAATTTGAAGTTTTTTTCTGATCATGTTTCTGCTCATGCTTCTGTTGATTTATTGATGCCTGTGAAACTCTTCGTATGGAATTATTGAAATCTATGAAAATTGCTAAGAAATTCAAGGAAGAGTTAAAATATGCTAATCTTGAAAAAGAGGAATTGATTGTTAGATTAGATGAATCTAATAAAAAGAATGAATTTTTGAGAAATCAAATTTCCTCTCAAGATAAGAAGATGAAAAGCTTGGAATAAGAGTTAGTTGAATCTAAAGTTAAAATTGAAAATTTGACTAGTACCAAGCCTGCTGTTGATAACAGAAGTGTTTCTGTTTCTCTTAAGCATAAAACTGAGAAAGTTTATATCCCTCATTTTAAGAGGAATAATAAAGAAAAAGCTTATTTTGCTAGGTTAGACAGGTAAAAGTTCTGATGTAGACGCTAAAGTTTCTAAACCTAAGTCTAAACCTACTGTTAGAGAGCATAATAAATCTGTTTTTGTGCCTATTTGTCACCTTTGTGGTGTTGTTGGTCATATTAGACCAAATTGTTCTTTGTTGAGGCAAAAACCAAAATCTGAGACTAGATTTGTTTTTAGGAATACTGATATTCCTAAATTTGTTTTTGTTTGTCACTTTTGTGGTGTCTCCGATTACATTCGTCCTAATTGTCATAAACTGAAATTTACGCATTTTGTGTTTCAGTCTAGGATTTGTGATGATATTTCTCCTGCCATAAGTCCATATAAATTGTTTCATATTCTTTTGAAAAATTTGAGCTTGTTGGCTTGTGAAAGGAATTTGCAGGATTTCAGTCTTTCTCAGAAGATTAGTGTAATCCCTCAAATACACTCTACTTCACATGGATTTTCACCTACAAAGCCGAAGACTCGTGCTATATGGGTGAGAAAAAATTATCTAAGGTGAGTGTTGCTGACTTGTCCCTGATTTAATTCTTTCAATTGTTTCTGGACATGTTTTGTTTTTGTTGTTTTGTTTTTTTAATTTTTTTATTAAAAAAAAAATCCAAAAAACATTGAAAATTTTCAAAAAGACAAAAATATTTTATTTTGTGTCTTGTTTTATTTTTCTTGAGGATTACATGAATTATGATATCTCTCTTGATTTATAACATGCTTGACATTGTAGAGAAACATGAATAGTATGTGTTATATAAGTGCTAAGCTATTTATAATTTTGTATGAGTATGTACTAATTTGTACATATACTCATAGGTTAATTAAGAAATTGATATTTCTTGTTTGTGTACCCTCTATAGCTTAGTTAAGCACTGTCATGCATTGCATTTGCATTGTTCATTTAGCATAATATGTGCTTTTTGTTTTTGGTCATAAATTTTTTAAAAACCAAAAAGATTTTTGTGTTTTGTATTTCACATCTTGGATTTTTAATCAAGGATTGACCATATTATTTTTACATAAAAAGTTTGTGTACCTTGTTTAGCTTTGATGAGCTTACTTATTGCACTTTACTAGTTGAAACTTTGTAGTGCATGTTGTGTGGGAGATGTTTATAGTTTTTGATCACTTTGTCTTGATCTTGAAGTCACATGTCTTTGACTGTCGGACTTGAACCTTTTGAGAAAGGCATAAATAACTATCTCATCACTGTTCACTAACCAATCATGAACACCTTAATGCATATCGTAAGATTTTGTACTCGAGAAAGTGTAGTATATGCACAAAAAGAACATAAGGTGTAGCCTCAGTTGAAATGCTAAAATTGGTGTGTACATTATTGGACTTAATGTTAAATCTATCAAATAAAATTGGTGTGTAAATTATCCCGGCTATTTTAATAAGTTTCTGAATAATTAAAATTTGTGTGTACAATATGAGGCAAAATCAAGAAACTTACATGATTGCAAGCTTATGATCTAGGAGATGTAAGACTTATATGATGTAACTCTTTAGGTGATAGTCTCTTTCAAATTCTATGTGATGAATTTTGTAGACTTTGTGATTGATTTCTATTTACATATCACCACACATGTATATCAAGTTTTTGCTAGTTGCACACACTACACAAGTTACTCTTTGCAAAACTTGGTACATTATATTGTGTGTGATCTTGTTATGGCTATCCAAGATTAAAGTTCCTTGATTTTGAAGCAAAATGTGTTTAAAGTTTGAGATTTGAGGACAAATTGATTGAAAAACTTGTTTTTGGAAGATCTGGGTTGAATTCTAGTGTTTTTGAAAAATTTTAATCTCATACTCATGCATTTCATTCATGAAACACTATGCTTTGAGGAGTTTCTACATTAAATTGCTCTGTTTTTTTAAAAAAAGATTGATTTTTTTTTCTTCAGATTTTCGGTTTTTGACCAAATTGTTCATGTATAATTTATTTTTAGGATTCACATGCATTGCATTGATTTTTGTATTCATCTTGCAGTTTTGCAGTCATATCTCTCATTGTTTTCACACCTAACATGCATACACTTTGCTAAATTGGGTACTCAATTTGATTTAAAAATTGATTGATTAATTTTTGAGTTATGTACTTTCTAGTATATGCTATTTTTATGTGTGAATTGTAGAAAATTATTTTCTTAAGAGATATGATGGATAATCAATGTGCAAATATTTTCTCTACTCATGCAATTGTTTATGGGTCACATAGTGTTATGTTTGCATTTATTGAAAGAGAGAATATTTTTCTTCATGTGTATCATCAACTTAGTTTTTAAGTTTGGTTTATGTCTTTTTACTTTTCCCTTCCTCCTGAATTTTCCCCAAAACTGTTTTTCCCAAAACTTATTTTGTTTTTCCGATTTTTATAGGGGGAGAAGCTTGTTTTTAACCTGTGTTGTTCATAGGGGGAGTTGTCTCTATTTTCTATAGAGTTGAATTGTTTTGTGTTCCCTTAATTCTCTATTTTCTCTTATTCTCTATTGCGTATGTTTTCTGTTGACCTTCTGATTGGGTTGTCTTTGTCAATACGTGACAAAAAGAGGGAGAGAGATTTAGATGAGAATCTGTGGGAATCCTATTTGTTTTGTTTAGGGGGAGTTGAAATTGTTTTTTGAAAGGGGGAGAATATAAAAACTTTTTGATTTATCTAACTTAGGGGGAGAGTTAGAATTTACTTTTGTTTTTTATATTTTATTTCATATTATTGTTTATATGTCTTTCTTTCCACACATGCAGTGATGTGTATGTTGAGTGTTTTAGGAAAGATAGGTATATTCTGATTAAGACCTTCTACCTCTTATTGGCAACTTCTTGGTTAGGAGTCTTAGATTGGAATTTGTGATGTATTTGGGCATTTTATTGTATATGGGCATTATGTTGTATGTGTGTTTTGTCACGGATTGCCAAAGGAGGAGATTATTAGGTTTTGAGTTTGTAATGTTGGCAAACCATGACAAAACATGACAACAACTAAGTCTCATTAGTTTAGAATGGTCTACATTGAAGCCCAAGACAAAAAACTCAAGTTTGGGATAAAAACAAATGAGTTACAAGCTGGTTGGTTCGATCGATCGAAAGACAGACTCGATTGATCCAAAATCGCATATCAGCAAAATCAGCAAACATAAAAAGGCCATAACTTATTCGTTTGAAGCCCAAATCGCGAGCTGTTTTTTCCAGTATTTAAAGGACTTTATAAGCTAACCCTAGGTGGGGTTTTGAGAGTTTTTTAGAGAGATTAGAGTGCATCTTGTGCCTCTTTTGTAGATCTAGGGTTTTGTACCCAAAAGCTCTCTTATGTCTTCTATTGGTGTTATTTCTTAAAGAATCTCAAGAACTAGTGTTGTAGAAGTTGCTGCCTTCTCTTGTCATCAAAGGTGTTGATAATCTAAACATTCAAGGGTGGTCTTGGAGTCACAAACAGGAGAGTTTGTGTTGCTAAACCTTTGAGTGGGATCTCAAAGTCATAAACGTGGGTGTTTGTGTTTTGCAAAGGCCAAAGAAAGAAAGAGTCCATGGATTCGGAGCTTGCACGTGGTCGTGTCAGTAAGTTCTACTGGTGGGTAGCAATAAAAAGTTGAGCGTGGGGGCTTGTAAGTCTTATTGTATGAACTTCGATTCTTTCTAGTGGATTTGCTTTTTACCTTGAGGATAGCTAGGTTAAATCCTCCCCAGATTTTTTACCGATTTGGTTTTCCTGGGTTATCATATCATTGTGTTTATTTTCCGCTACTATACATTGATATGATATATTTGTGATAACCTAGATTTGGAATTTGGACTAAGTAACAACTTGGCTAATGACCTAGGTTAATCCAATTGTGTTTTTAAGGGGTCTAAAAACCATTAAGTCTAAATTTTGCGTTGAACATTTTCTCATACACCCCGACATCATCAACACCTTGGTAATAGCACTTTTCAAACTTAAAGGGTAGACGGATGGGGATGTCATCGGGGATCTAGTATCTCTCCTATAAGGTGTCAAAATATTTTCTTTTAATAGTTGAGTTAAAGTCATTGACCGTCCACATGAGGGGAAGAACGAACTTCCTAAGGACGTTAGGGCCAACGACGAATCTAATAGGAGATTCAACGTTCTCAATGTTCTCCTCGCCGTCTGAGTCTTCATTTGTACTACTTTTGACCCGTCCACATCCAAATCCTCCTCAGAAGATGAGTTGGCAGACGGGACCCTTTCCGGATAAGATGCGCTAGTGTCGTCTTGACTTGACGAGTACACCTTATCATGGCCTGCTCCTTCGCGGACACACGATTGTTCACTCGACGCTTCATTAGATATTATTACACCTACAAGTGACGGGTAAACTCCTAAGACACTACAAGTCTATATACGCGACAGACATATCATACTTAAAAAAGAATGAAAATAAAACATATGAGTATAGGATGGAGAGCACTTATAGGTGTACGATGCAGAAAAGAGAAGGTAGCAATGTGGTGAACAGATGTACTGAGGTGACAGAGTACTAAATTCTTGCAGATGATGGTGGCACTCTGACACTAGGAAATGGTTACAAAGAGTAGAAATGAAGGGGAAAGGTGACATATATATATAGAGAAAAGGGTGCAGAAGACAAAGTGACGCTTTGATTCGAGTAACTGGCCACTAAAATTTCATCACGTGTCCCACAACATTTATGACTTTCAACTACCCTCTCAATCAAAGCATGATTCCCAATAACTAGCTGAGGCCGTCACCCCACGTGTTCGTCTGGCGTATCAAGCGACGAACCCATGGAGTGGGGGGCAGTTGATAGGGGTAAATCCTAGGGTAGAAGGATTGAATTAAAAGAGTTAGACTTTAGAGATGAGGTAACCAGAAGAGATGGGACAATTGGTCTAACAAAACTAGCAGATGGATTTACGACCTGGACGGATAGATAAGGAGATGGATAGACACTTTTAAGTGAACGGATAAAAAGGAGACGGTCTGTTGAAACCACATGTCACCCTTAAGGCATTTACATGGCACCTATGTGGCATGGGTTGTCTCCAAGGATTCTAGTATGGAAATGTCTTGTGCTCCACACCCCACCATAATTATAGGAATCTCTATAAGGAAATAATCCCGTAAATTGCGAATATTAATGAAGATCTTCCTTACAAGGAAATACCTTCTCCACAAAAAAATTAAAGTTGGCTCTATACTACTATAAAAACCCACAAAACCCTCACAAATCAAGGTACACGTAATTTTCTCAACTCTGGCACTTTAAAGTTGTAGAAATTCTCTCTAACTTCACCTTTGGAGGGAATTTGGCCGGTACCACACCGGTACTCTCTGCAAGGTCTTCTTTATTTCTGTTTCGCAGGTTCTGTCTAGAACTCGTGAAGACTGTGCAGCTCACTGACAATTTTTGGCATCATCAAGAATCACTCCTATTCCAAAAATAATTCCAAATCAAGTAGTAGACTTTTAATAGAGCTTGATAGCTTCAAATAACAGTAACCCAAAAGGAATAAAATTCCTTTATTATCCAAATCTAACAAGGAGTTGAACTCCTAATTCAAGCCATATTCTACAAGAGTCTTGTACTCAGACTTCTGAGGAGCTCAGGCGAAAGAAAATGATCAAGTTGGCCATATATATTGCTACTTTTGCTTTGTTTCAGACCATTGTCATCTTGGTGTTTGCACTCACTGTGATGCGTGTTAGTACCCCTAAGGTCAGGTTGGGCACTGATGTCACGTTCCAGAACTTCAACACTGGAACCCGAGAATCACCTTCCTTTGACTTGAGCTTTACAACCTAAATTGGGGTTAAGAACACAAACTTTTTTCCCTATAAATTTGATAGCACCATTGCGACGTTCATGTACGAGGGTGTACCAGTAGGGCAAGTAATTATTCCTAAAGGTAAGGCTGGGCTGCGTTCTACCAAAAAAGTTACTGTCACAGTTAATGTGAATTCCAATGCCTTGCCTACCACTACCGGTCTTGGAAGTGAGTTAGGTGCTGGGGTGTTAACTCTGAACAGCCAGGCCACGCTTAGTGGGAAAGTGGAATTGATGTTTGTGATGAAGTAGAAGAAATTCACTGAAATGAACTGCACCATGACCATTGATTTGTCAACAAAGGCGGTCCAATCTATGATTTGCGACTAAACTATTTTGTTTAGCTTCATTCCTTTTAATTCTATTCTTTTGATGGATTTTTAATTGTTTGTTTTCATTATTGGGAATACTTGTATTGACCTCGAATTACTATGTGAGAATATTTTTTCTTATGAAATGATATATACAGTTCTATATACTCCCTACCATACCAATAAAAGCAAACCAAATTGCACAAAATCGGAAATTGATTAGGACTTTTACAATATATATGAACCTTATAAAATCTTAGTTCCAAAGGGGTGGTGGATCCACAATAAATTAATTAGTAAATATATTGTTATATAATAAGAGATGAATTAGTCATTGAACTCCCAAAGCTTAAAAAAATTACTCCTTTTTTTTAATTTTTTTTTATCGTTTTTACTTTTGTTAATTGAATATGACATTTTCACACTTACAAAACAAACCACTATCTATCGATATACTACTAAAATTTGGTTTGACATTTTTCACAAACACCTACTATACTATAACGAAAAACTGGTTGTGAAAAAAAAATCCTAAATTTGAAATCTCAATATTCTGAAACTCCAAAATCAATCAACCAAAACAAATGGTGAATCCATCAAACCGAAATCCAAAACAAAACCATCAAAATCCATACCATCAATTTATGCTTATGTGGTTCAATTTCGTGTTGTTCGAGTCTACAATATTTGTCTACGATGAGTGTGAGGGGTATTTCAGATTAATATGAAAATAAGGGTTATTTACTTTTTTTTTTTCCGGTAAGTTTAAGTGTTAGGAAAAATCTAGACTCTGGTTGACTTCTTTTAATCGAAATTCGACAACTTGATTATTTAAATTAGTTATGCAATGGATACTAGTTAAGAAGTAATGGGCACAACCATATTGCAAATATTAACTGCAGCTGAAAAAAAAAAAAAAAACATGTGCGATATGGTTACGAAGGGAAACCCCTAATGGGAAAACCCTTTGAGGGGTTTATCAAGCACCTCCCAACGGAATAATTCACTAAGTGGAATGCATGTTTACAATAAAAGAGTATATTGATCCTCACATTATTGCCTACAGTATAACTTGCTCACGTGACCACACAACTTGATTGAAATAGGTTATTGCAACAACCTCACTTGGAACACCATAATGTTCTTCAATATGATGTTGATGATGACACTCGGTACAAAACCCTTGGCACACACAAGTCGAAGCAATATTTCCTTAATTCTTTGCGTCCTCTCTAAGGACACAATGACTTAGGCAAGCCTTTTATATTATTAAAGTTATGATTTTTACATAATATTTTTGTTGGCTGTATTCCATGACAAAAAGTATTGTAATTTTATTAATTTATTTCCTTGTATTTTGTGGGATTTAATGGTAATGAGATTAGTACTAAGTTGGGGAAGATTGCACAAGAAATCCTTGTAATCTCTTCTGCATCCCCTTCCTATTTTCATACCTTGAGATGAGATTGTACCCAAACACAACCCACACCCATGCAGAGTGTAGAGAGTGTTTTGAAGTTTGGAAAGCATTGGGTCTTTGCCAAAATAAGCCGGTGAGACTTGCAGTGAAATCAGGTGGTATTGCGGGATCTGGGAAGTTAGTGAAGACATGACTCAATGAAGTTCGTTGGTATTTAGAGTTTGAAGGGCTCAGGTACTTTGGGTAGATTAGACTTGGTGGGTCTTTTTGGTATTCTTGTACTCCAAATTATTCACTAGTAGATCATTTTGGCTTGGAGGGCCTCAGAGAGGTTTCTATGCCGAGTTCTTCGGTTTTTATTTTCGATAATACATCGCATGTTATCTTGGGTTTGCTATCCTTTTCCCTATTGCCCTTTACATATTTGCCTTGCACTTATATATTCATCCATGCAATTGTTGAATGCTTTGATTGATTAATTCGCTAATCACGTATATTCTGCATTAAATGTGTTAAGTATAAAATTAATTAAGCTGTAATTAGAAATTGGGGGTCTAAACTAGCTTTAGCATTTGTAATACTGGCCTTTCATATATGATCCGAGCGACCATGACACAATTTCCAAGGCTTGGGCAAAACATGTAAAACTGGATTTTAGCGGGTTGATTGCTTAACTGGAGTTAAGCTATGTATAATGTATTGAGCTTTAATGAAGCTGAATTAATCAAGCTAGCAATCAAGGCAACAGAATCAATAGCTTTTTGAGCAGTCTTTCCTGTCTTCAATAGAGATGTTTAATCACAATTTGAGAGACTCAAATGCTTACATCTTAATACATACTTTGGACATGTTATGGATATATGTTGCCAACACTCATAGACACTGGAGCCTAATGTAAAAAATAATGATTAATTACATTTTCCACTTCTTAACTACCCTCAACTAAAAGGATGGTATTTTAGTCATTTCGTTGGGTCTTAACGGAAAAATGGATGACATGGGCCTATCTACTTGTTTCCAATATTTGAAGGGAGTCATTGTCAATGACCCGATATAGGTAAATAGTTTAATAGTTTTTCAAACTTTTGGGTACGGCGTTGTTTACTGAGTATGGATTTTAATTTTTTTTACTAAAACGTCGTATTGGGTTTTATTAAAAAAAAGCACACACACAAAATGGCACCGTTTGGTTCTAGGTTTTCAAATTTTCCTCCCTATAAATACACTCTATTCTCTCTCATAAGACTTAACTCTCTCTCTCACTCTCACCTCTCGCCTCTCGCCTCTCGCCGGACTGACGACTCGTGTCTGAGCTCGCACCAGCTCACCGCGGATAGGCGCCCATAGTCACCGGTAAGCCATCTTTGCGTCTTGGGTATCTTGTTTATTTTTTTGGTTGTTTGTAGTACAAACTTTACATGCTGGCTATTGAGTTTATGTTTCTTTGTGAATGTTTGCCTTACATGGTAACATGGGTTTGTGTTTCTTGTTATTCTTAGTGTCTTGGGTTTGTGTTTCTTGTTATTTTACATGCTACAAACATTGTACTTTGTTTTATGAGAAAACAGTCAAAACACGTTGGTCTTGATTTGTTGATAAGGTGAATATTAAAGGTGATAAGGTATTAGACATTTAGTTAGCATTCCCATTTAACTTATTTAAGTGCAGTGAGGGTGAGTGGGTGACCCCAAACCCACCAACTCTATTTTCTCCACTTTAATGAGTTTCTCTGTTTTTAACTTTATAGTTTATATTGCGAGGTAAAAACTAAAATGAAAAAAATTAAACAAAAGGTTGAGATAGTTTAAAAAAAAAAAAAAAAAAAATCTTAAATTGATCTGAAGATTTTAGAATCCCAACAGAACAAGAGTCCATGAAAATACAAACTTCAAAACTTCATATAAATAAAAGAATAAACTCAATCTAACCTGTCCAATTAATAATAGAATCCTTTTTTTTTTTTTTTTTTTTTTTTACTGTTTTTTTTTTATGGTAAAGCAGGTGAATACTGATTCAGTATTGCTGAATAGTAAGTGTCTAAAGAAATGTTAAAACCGACCAAATCGATTAAACCGAGCCGACCAAACCGCACCGCTATAAGTCAGAAAACCGACCCTAATCAGTATGCATCGGTTTTAATTATGAGAAAACCGATCTCTATCGGTTCGATAACAAATTTGAGAAAATTCCGAGCCGACCGAACCGCGCACACCCCTAATAGCCAAAGTCTTTTTCGCAAAAGGCGTGGCATTATTTCTTTCAAATCGTTATCTTGAAATAAGAGGCCATCTAGAAGACTAGAACTAGAAGTCAGCATTCCCACGCTGAGGCGCGTTTGCCACATTTTCCCGGAAGCTCTAGTTGCATTATTAATTCACTCAATCAGACAAAATGTCAGAGCACTATATATAAGCACCTAATCTATTGCCATTAACATAAAGTCCTCTCTCAGCAAAGGAACTAGCATAAACAAACAGAATAAAGGTTTTGTATTCACTGTTCCAAGAAAAGAAAATGGCAGAGAAAACTAACCAGCAGGTATACCCTTTCACACCAGCAACTAAGCAACCCAGAAATGATGAAGAGTCTGGCGCTTTAACTTCTAATCAGGAGCTCAAGAGAAAGAAAAGGATCAAGTTAGCCATATATATTGCTGCTTTTGCTGTGTTTCAGACCATTGTCATCTTGGTCTTTGCTCTCACTGTGATGCGTGTTAAGACCCTTAAGGTCAGATTGGGAACTGATGTCACGTTCCAGAACTTCAGCACTGGTACCCAAGCATCACCTGCCTTTGACTTGAGCTTCACAACCCAAGTTCGGGTTAAGAACACAAACTTTGGTCCCTACAAATTTGATAGCACCATTGCCACGTTCATGTACCAGGGTGTGACAGTGGGGCAAGTCATTATTCCTAAGGGTAAGGCTGGGCTACGTTCGACCAAAAAAGTTGGTGTCACAGTAAATGTGAATTCAAATGCGCTGCCAAGTACTACCAATCTTGGAAGTGAGTTAGGTGCTCACGTTTTAACTCTGAACAGCCATGCCAAACTTAGTGGGAAAGTGGAGTTGATGTTTATAATGAAGAAGAAGAAATCAGCCGAAATGAACTGCACTATGACTATTGATTTGTCAACAAAGGCGGTCCAATCTATGATTTGCTAGTAAACATAAACGCTGTTTAGCTTTATTTCTTTTAATTCTATATTCTTTTGATGGATTTGTAATTGTTTTGTTCTTATTATCATAATTGTTTGGAATTATTTGTATTGACCACAATTTACCATGTGAGAGTTAGAATATATATTTCTTTTTGGCAAAAATAAAATTTACACTATAAAATTTAAATTTGATGAATTATCATTTTAATACAATAAATTTAAATTTGGTCATTTCATTCCGTAAATTTTTGATGTTATCATTTTAGTATTTTCATCCAATTCTCATGTGAAAAATGCTGTTATATCTTAATATGACATTGTTTTAAACTATTTTTTTAATTTTACAAACGTGAATAATAAACAACAATTTTCAAACGGTTGTAGAAAAAAATAGTGAAATAACAACGCTGTCAAAATTAAAGAACCAAAAAAAAAAAAAAAATGGTAAAATATATTTAGATCTGATGGACTCACGAAATATAGTATGTAAATTACATTTATGCCTTTTTTATAATTAAAAATGGAATAATATATACACTATAATACGGTACTATACTCTATCGTATACTAACACAAATAAAAACAATAAAAAATTGAGTAATTTAAAAAATCATTAAGACTATTAGAGTATATTGATGAAGTACATACTTAATCTGTCTATGTCACGTGAAGATATTCTCTTTACCACACCCAAAAAAAAAAAAACAACATCAACAACAATAACTACTAGTAACTTTACCCCTCTCTCACACTTGATCTTAGCCAAAAGGCCAAGAAAGGTTTGTCTCTCTTTTGTCACACACGATCTTAACCAAAAGGCCGAGAAAGGTTTGTCTCTCTTTTGTCACACACGATCTTAACCAAAAGGCCGAGAAAGGCATGTCTCTCTTTTGTCACACACATACGCATATGGTAATGAAACTATTACAAAGTATTTTGTTTCTATTCTACAATGTTCATTATTAATCCACCAACAATATATGAGAAGAAAATCTGTTAGGTTCTAAGTACTTAGGAACTAATGTATTAGAACTCTAATTTATATTGTTGGCAAACCATGATCAAAACAGGTTTTATAGTCTTGTTTAGACTTGCTCAAAGTGAATGCGTTTTATGTTAAGTTGGAATCGAGTTGTTGCAGAAGTTATAGTATGATTCTACCTGGCTCGATTGATCGAGAATTAGGCTCGACTGATCGAAACTCGAGCAGAATATTTTTCTGCAGAATTTTCCAACTCAGCCCTAAGCCCATATGACGTGTAAGGTTTTTATGTTTTGTCTTAAGTATAAAAGAGAAAACCCTAGCCACGTTTTAGGTTGCTCCTTTTGCTGTGTGTGTGAATCTTTTGTGAGATGTAGAGGTATTTGCCTTCACACATACTTAGGATTATCAAGAAAGAGAATTTGATTCAAGAACATGATGATCATTTAGTTGCTATAATAAAAGTTTAAAGATACACAAGCAGGAGTGCTTGTATTTGCTGGAGAATCTAAGAAAGAAGGAGTCCGTGGTCTCGGAACTTGCATGTGGTCATGTCAGTAATTTTCTACTGGTGGGTAGCAATAGGATGTTAGTGGTCTAAATTGCTATTGTAAAATTTCGATTCTTTCATAGTGGATTCAGGTTTACCTTGAAGATAACTAGGTTAAATCCTCCCAAGGTTTTTACCGGTTTGATTTCCTAAGTCATCATATCTTTGTGTTCTTTATATTCCATACTTTGCATTGATATGATTATATGATTGTGTTAACGTAAATCTGGAATTTGGACTAAGTAATCATTTGGCTAATTAACTAGGTTAATCCAAGTGTGTTTTAAGGGGTCTAAAAACAAACAAGTGGTATCAAAGCAAGTTGTTCTCTTGTTGAAGACCTTTTGATCTCTAAGCTGATCCTTGACCCCTGTTGTCATGGAACACAGACACTCTTTGGTTATTCCTCCTCACTTTGATGAGAATAATTATGCTTATTGGAAAGTAAGGATGAAAGCATTCCTGAAATCAATTAATGAGAGAGTCTGGAACTCCATTGAATATGGATGGGAGAAGCCTACTACTCCTGTTAGTGAGTGGCAAACTTCTTAGAAAGAAGCAGCAGCCTTCAATAGCAAAGCTATGAATGCAATTTTTAATTTTGTTTCTATGGATGAATTTAAGAGAATCTCTAATATTGAGGTTGTTTATACTGCTTGGAATATCCTCCAAACTGTGCATGAAGGTACAAAGGCTGTCAAAATTAATAAGTTGCAGCAATTAACATCTAAATTTGAGAGTATTAGGATGTTTAATGATGAATCCTTTGATGAATTTTATGCTAAACTTAATGACATTGTTAATTCTGCATACAACTTGGGTGAAATTTATGATCAACCTAAAATTGTTAGGAAGATTCTTAGATCTTTAACTGAAAACTTTAGACCCAAAGTGACTGCCATCACTAAGAGCAAGGATGTGGACTCCATCCCTGTTGATGAACTTGTAGGATCTCTTCAATCTTATAAGTTGGACCTACCCAAAACTAGCAAATCCAAATCAATGGCCCTTAAGTCTGTTGATGATGTTGATGTTGGTGGATTTGATGATGAGCTCTCTGCTACAGAGATTGGTTACGATGCTAAGAACTTTAGGAATTTCCTTAGAAACAACAACAGAAGGGAAAGAGGTAAGAACACTGTTGAACCTAGAAATTTTAGGAAGAATGATCCTACTAAGGTTAACAACACTGAAAAACCTAGAGAAAAAGTAGGTTAATCTTCTAATAATTCTATGGGTCCTCAATGTTTTGGATGTCAAGAGTATGGTCACGTGAAATCTGAATGTCCTACGTACTTGAGGTCTAAGAGTAAGGCTATGGCTGTAACCCTTAGTGATGATGAAGTTTCTAACAATGAGTCTGGTAGTGATGAGGATAGAAACTTCAATACTTTCACTACTACTACTGTAGTTGATGAAAGTATTGTAGTTGATGAAAGTATTGTTGTTGAGGAGAACCCTTCTGATGGGGAACTCTTTGAGGATGCAGATTTACAAGAAGCCTACAATAAACTTTGCAAAGTTGCTGCAAAGGATGCCATGAGTGTTGAATTAGGCTTAGAGAAAATTGCATCTCTTGAACTTGAAAAGAATAATCTGCTTGTGAAACTGTTTGATGCTAATGAATTGTTGAATAATGTGAAGACTAAGAACATGCTTTTACTTGATAAAGTTAAGAATTTGGAACTTGAATTATCTGTTGCTAGAGAACAAACTAATATGTCTGCAAGCTCCAAACTTGATCACATTCTGAGTGTTCAAAAGTCCCCCTGTGATAAAACTGGCTTAGGTTTTGTAGAAAGCATCTCTGTGCCTGCACCCCATTCCATAAACTTGGTTCCTTCTTCTTCTTCCGAACCCTCTGTGAGTGATGTTGTCAAACCCTCTATGAGTGAGGCTAAATCTATAGAAGTTACACCTCCTAGGAAGATTAGGGTTGATCTTCATGAGTCTAAACCTAAGGCTCCTAACCCTCCTAAGGGCAAGACACACGATAAGCCTGCATGGGTTTGTCATTTTTGTGGAAAGTTTGGGCACATTCGTCCAAACTGTTACAAGTTGCAAGTTGCTAAGCGAGCAAACAAACCAAAAGTACCTGTGCCTTAAGCACAAGATCCTATGGTACTTATTGGTGAATTGGTAAAGGCTCTAAACCTTTGTTCCAATCCTGGATTTGGTAATCATTCTCATGTGAATAAGAACTCCAATGCTCGAGGTGCATCTAAAAAGTTTTGGATGCAAGAGACTCAATCTAAGTGAGTCTTTCTGACATGGTCTTTGTGCTTCATTGCTCTACTCTTTGTGACCATTGCTCTTTGTTTTTTTTTTTTCTAGGATTTGCATTGCATTACATTCATGCGTTTCATTCTAGGTTTTTTTTTTAATAATAAAAAAAAAGAAGCAAATTGTGTTTTGCATTTATTTTCTTGATTATTGAAAACAAGGTTGGTCAATTTATTTTCACATAACATGTTTTTGTACCTTATTTAGCTTGGATAAGCTTATTTATTACACTTTACTAGTTGAAGCTCTGTAGTGCATGTTGTGTAGGAAAGATGTTTATAGTTTTTGATCACTTTGTCTTGATATTGAAATCACTTCTTTTTTTTCACTGTCGGACTTGAACCTTTGGAGAAACGCATAAATAACCATCTCACCACTGTTCACTAGCCAATCATGAACACCTTAGTGTATATCGTAAGATTTTGTGCTCGAGAAAGTGTAGCACATGCATAAAAAGAAAATAAGGTGTAGCCTCGGTTAAATTGCTTAAAATTGGTGTGTACATTACTGGACTTAAAGTTAAATCAATCAAATAAAATTGGTGTGTATATTATCCTGGCTATTTTAATAAGTTTCTGCTAAAATTTGTGTGTACAATATGAGGCAAATAAAAAAACTTACATGATTGCAAGCTTATGATCTAGGAGATGTGGGAGTTATATGATGTAACTCTTTAGGTGATAGTCTCTTTCAAACTCAATGTGATGAATTTTGTAGACTTTATGTTTGATTTCTATTCACATATCATCTCACATGTAACTCAAGTTTTTGCTAGTTGCACACACTACACAAGTTACTCATTGCTAAACTTTGTACAGGTTATTGTGTGTTTTTGGTTTGACCAACCAAGTTTGAAAAATTCCTTGAGTTTTATGCAAAACATATTTGATGCTTGGGAATCTAAGGAGAATGGTTTGAAAATCTTAATTTTGGGAGAACTGGGTTTAAAACATGTGTTTTTGAAAAGAATTTCATCTCATACTCATGCATGTGTTTCATATAATTCAATGTTTTGAGGAGTTTCTGCGTAATAATGTTGTGTTTTTCAAAAAAATGATTTTTCCAGAATTTCGACCGATCGAACTTGTTTTTCAATCGATCGAAATTGCGATTAAAATTTGCTATGAGTCTCTGTCTGTTTCGATCGGTGCTCCATTGGTGTTGGATCAATCGAAGCATTTTCGACCGATCGAAAATCGTATGGAGAGTTTTTTAAAATCTGAGTTTCTCACGTGTTCATACACTTTTCAAAACTTTTCAAACTCTTTCTCTCTCTATTCGATCGGTCTAAGGCTCCAAGCAAGTTTTTTTGTCGTTTTCCTCCATAATTTTTGCAAGGTTTTCCTTCTACAAGGCCAGTAAGACTATTTTGCCCTTTCTTTTTCATTTATTTTTTGTTTTCATGCATTAAATCATGCTTTATGGGGAAAATTTCGAACCTCTTAGCTTTTGGGTTTTTTTTGTTGATTCAAGCCATATTTCTTGAAATAATCAATGGGTTTTTGTTAGAAGTTGTTATATAACTGATCTTGATGGTTTAATTTGATCAATTTGATGGATTGTGAGAAATTGAAAGTTCTAGGGTTTGAATCTACCCGATTTGGGGTTTTTGTTCAAATTGAGTTTAATTGATGAAATTGGCTTGTTGGATTGATTAATTTGATCATTATAAAGTATTTTCTAACTTGTATGATGATCAATTGGTCAACTTTGTACAAATTGAACAAGTGGTTTTTCAAAATTTTGGGGTTTTTGTTATAAACTCTATACTCAAGCCAATTTTGTGATTCTAAACTTAAATTGAACTTGTTATCACTGCATTAGAGCATGCATCATGACATTTGTCTGTTCATGCATCATATAGATTGTTATTTCTATATTTTTTTTGTGCTAACTTGCAGTCTGCCCTTGGTTTTTCTTTTGTTCTTTTTGGTTTTTTTTTGTGTGCCTTGTCCTTACCCTAGCACCATGACTAAGATCACTAGAGCCAATAGGAAAGCCTCCACTTCTTCTGATCCATCTTTTGAGAGTGATAGGTTTTCGAGCTTGAAAAACCAAGAATTGTTTGAGACACTAAACCTTAAAAGATAGATCTAGCCATTAGAGCTAATTTTGAGCGTCAGGGTTGGTTGCCTCTTTTGGATATCCTCCTCCTACTACCCTGATTAGAGAGTTCTACTCGAACCTCTCTATCCACATCTATGATTCCAACACTTTAGTAAAGAGTTGGATACGAGGTGTAGAGTTCATCATTACTTCTCGTGTAGTGGCTGATGTTCTTAGGGTACCCATGGTCCCGAACCCTGTTTATCCTTATGATAAGTCTCCTCCCTTAGATGACATCATGTCTTACATCACTGGTTCTTCTATCCGGTGGGGTTCTGATCCTCGGATCACTTCTGCTGAGCTCACTGAGACTACCTATCTTTTCTTTAGGATAGCGTGTCATTCCTTGTGGCCTATCTCTCATCTGCACACCATTCCTTTGGAGCGATGTGAATTTTTGTATGCTCTTGTTACGGATGCTCCTATTTGTTTTCCTCAGTTGTTTCTTCATTCTTTGAACGAAATTCATAAGAGTTCCTCTACCGCTCATGCTCTTTTTCATCTTGTTTTCATTCATAGGATCTTGCTATTTTTAGGTTTAGATAACTTCCCTACTTCTGAGCCCGTACACATAGTAGCTCCTATAGGTGCCGCCTTTCTTAGGCAGAGGGCTACTCAGTTGAGACCGAGCTCTAAATGCCCTAGGGTTGAGCCTTCTAGTACTGCACCTCGTCCTTCTTCTACTACATGTACTTCTTCTGGTGAGGTGTTTGCTGATCCTGTAGATGTTGTTTTTCCTCCACCATCTACGTCGGATGACTTTGACATTCATCGTACATTGGAGACTGTCATGACCGTTCAGGCAGCTCATGGTCAGCTTTTGGTGGATTTGCTTGATGAGATTCGTGCTTTGAGAGCTGATCTGGAGCATCTTCGACGTTCGCCTCCGCTGCCTCCTTTTGATGATGGATTCTGATTGCCTTTTGGCATTCCGTCACAAAAAGGGGGAGTATATTTGAGGAGTACTTTGTAGAGGAGATTTTTGTTTTCGGGGGAGTTTTTATGTTTTGGAGCTTATGGAGTTATTTAGATTGTATCTAGGTGCTTCATTGTGTATTTACATTTTGTTTTGGCTCTTGATGTATTTTTTTTTATATAGGGGGAGATACATTGTTTATGTTTATATGTTTCTTGTTTCATTGCTTATTGATTTATATTTATGAGTTATTCATGATATATGTCTTTGCTTTGTGTTTTGTGAAGTCAAGGATTTATTTTTGTTTTACTTGTATTTTCCACACATGCGTTTATGCGTTTGTTGAGTATTTCAGGAAATATACAGGTTGATTCAGTCGTGCTGTTGTCTATTCTTGCAACTGATAGATAGTAGTTAGGTTGGATTTGTTGTAATGGGCATTATTTTTGTAAAGGGCTTTTCTTTGTAAACTTTGAGCATTTTAGTTTTTGTTTTGTCACGGATTGCTAAAGGGGGAGTTTGTTAGGTTCTAAGTACTTAGAAACTAATGTATTAGAACTCTAATTTGTATTGTTGGCAAATAATGATCAAAACAGGTTTTATAGTCTTGTTTAGACTTGCTCAAAGTGAATGCGTTTTATGTTAAGTTGGAATCAAGTTGCTGCAGAAGTTATAGTATGATTCTGCTTGGCTCGATCGATCGAGAATTAGGCTCGACCAATCGAAACTCGGGTAGAATGTTTTTCTGCAGAATTTTCCAACTCATCCCTAACCCCATATGACGTGTAGGGTTTTATGTTTTGTCTTAAGTATAAAAGAGAAAACCCTAGCCATGTTTTAGGTTTCTCCTTTTGCTGTGTGTGTGAATCTTTTGTGAGATTTAGAGGTATTTGCCTTCACACATACTTAGGATTATCAAGAAGGAGAATTCAATTCAAGAACTTGATGATCATTCAGTTGTTGCAATAAAAGCTTAAAGATACACAAGCAGGAGTGCTTGTATTTGCTGGAGAATCCAAGAAAGAAGGAGTCCGTGATCTCGGAGCTTGCACGTGGTTGTGTTAGTAAGTTTCTACCGGTTTGGTTTCCTGGGTCATCATATCTTTGTGTTTTTTATATTCCGCACTTTGCATTGATATGATTATATGATTGTGTTAACCTAGATCTGGAATTCAGACTAAGTAATCACTTGGCTAATTAACTAGGTTAATCCAAGTGTGTTTTAAGGGGTCTAAAAACAAACAAAATCAAATAAAAGAAAGAGTTTAATATTAATTAAAAGTAGTATGGAACTCAGAACAATAATTTTCATCAAGCTAGCTCCTCAATACTATCGAGTCAATAGAACAAAAATGGAGAAGTGAAACTCTCATCAATGCACAACATGTCAAGTAGTATATATGAGAAAAGGGGCATTTGCAAGTGACTTTGAATTATTTAACTAGCTAATATATATAGGCCAAAATGGGGATATACCTCTTTCGCCAAAACTTTCCAGCAAAATGCCCTCTATCTGAAACTATTTAGGGATATGCCCCTGTTTTAAACTCGATTTTCTAAAAATTAAATTTCAATGAAAAACTCGATTTGGTGAAAATCGAATTATAGGCAATCAAACTTTAAAAAAAAAAAAAAAAAAAAAAAAAACCAACAACAACAACAAACAAACAAACAAACCAGCATGTAACTCAATTTTTTCAAGAAACTTGATTTTTGCCAAATCAAGTTTTTCATTCAAACTCTATTTTCTAAAAATCGAGTTTCAAAACAGGAGCATATCTCTAAATAGTTTTAGACAGGGGCATTTTTCTGGAAAGTTTCAACGAAAGGGGTATTTTACCATTTTAGCCTATATATATATATATATATATATATACACTACCATTTAAAGGTTTTCTCCAGTTTGAATTCCTACTTTTAGATTCCCAAAGTACTTTAAAATCTAACTGTTTAGAAAACTTAAATGATAAGGTTAGACATGTAAAATTACTAATTTAAAATTTCCTAAAGCAGTTTCTTCCATCTAGACTCCTCCCTCCTCCATGTATTGCAACACTTCCATTATTGAAAAATCAATAGCACTCATAGACTATTCAAATCACAATCACAACTTCTAAGATATAGACTATTCGAATTAGTGGTATTTGTTCAAACATTCATAAAAATTAAAAAAAAAATAAAATTAAAATCTACCGAGGCACATAATCATGAATCCATGATTTCCTCACCTCTCCCACTTGGCTAAAACATCATATAATTTCGTGCCCAAATTTCATTGGAAGAATATCTAGGTTTTTTTCCTTTTGCAAATTCCATTTGATTGGATTCAGATCCTTTAGAGTTACTAGAGTACTCTACAACGTGGAGTTCTTTAAATCATCACCCTTCCTTTAAAGTAAATGGTCAAGAGGCTGCCACATCATCAATCCAATTATATCACCTTAAATTAATCTTTCAAAACACAAAAATTTATTCATATCCATCCTAAATGTTGTTCAACTTCTAGATTTATAAAAAAAAAAAAAAAAAATTCTGGACCTAGCTCTGTTACTTTTTCTTTTTTCAGAAAACTCATCAACTCAACGACAATAATCATTAAAAACTTTTGCATTTTTCCTCCCCATTTATATCTTTTAAAACCAATTAATAATCCAATCATTTTTCATCAAAATCCTCTTTTAAAAATGAAATAAAAATCCAATCATATTTCATCATGTGATTTTTTCAAGCGTAGCTCTTGCATCTGGAGTTGTTGGATTGTGATCTTGAGCATCGGTTCTGATACCATTAGAAAACGTTTGCCTCCCTAACTGAACCGAATTTCTCAAGCAATTTTCTTATTTACAGTTTCATCTTTGGGAGGATTAACCATCCTACTGTTGAATTTAGACTCCAGTATTAGGATTTGCTTTGGCTTGGGAGTCCACCTTAACATTTACTGGTTTATTTCTTATTTACTCAATGGAGGCAAGGATTGTTTTTGCCCCTTTGGGTTGGGGATTATTCTGGAAGAAGAAAAGTAACATAGAAAAGTTAAACTAGAAGTTCAACAGGTGCAATGTTTAGGATAGATGAAGTGCGTTTTTTGTGTTTTGAAAGAATAATTTAGGGTTGTATTTTTGAATTGCTAATGTGGCAACATCATAACCATTTATTTTAAAGGAAATGTGAGGACTTAAAGAATTCTACATTGTAGAATACCCTATAAAGTCTAGAGAATTTGAATCTTATTTGTCCTTATTTATGAATTGTGTAAAACTGTTTACATAGAATTCCAAAATTTTTAGTTAAATAAAAAGTAGGAAGAGCCTCTAAACATGAGCGTAGCATGTGCAAAGGCTAGTATGTGTTATGCAGAAATTTTCTTGAGGACAGGGATCATCTCTTCTTTGACTGTCCCTTTGTTAGGAGGATCTGGGATTAAGTAATGCAACTTTGCCTTATCTTTGATGCTTTTTATAAATGGGAAGATCGGGTAGATTGAGGGGGATCACTACTCGTCTGAAAGGTAACAGCTTGAGCGTGTCTATTTGTAAATTGGCATGGTGGTTTATTGCCTATCTGTCACATCAGGCTGCAAAGAAACGCAATTGTTCATGTTGGTTCTGTCTGGAATGAGGAGCTGATTTTGAAGAAGATCAAAAGAGGCATTATAGCTCGGCTGGAATGTGAAGAAAAGTACAAAAATTCTTATTTAAATATTTGATTGATAGGTGCTATTTTTTTGGTTTCTAGCTTTGGCCTGCCTTGGTTAATTAGTGTCTTTTCCTCTCTATCATTTGCTCTCATAGGATTGTTTTGAAGGGTTCTTCCCTGGTTTGTAGGGGTCCCTTTTGACTCGTTTTGATGGTTAATAATATCAACGCGCCTATGACCACACCCAAACCAACTCCCAATTTAACTGATTTACCAACTTTTACCAAAAAAAAAAAAAAAAAAAAATAAATACCAACCCAAAAAAAAAAAAAAAAAAAAAAAAAAAAACTCTTTAAAGAACAATAAAAAGTCCGTTTCCTTTCAATCAGGACGCATCGCAACATTTCCTTACAATCAGATATTCCTTCATTCCTAAGCAAGAGACCATCTAGGCGTCAACAAATCCACCCTAATTATAAGACGCATTCGGTGGCTGCACTATTAATTCACGCTATATATAAGCACTTACTCAGCTGCCATTTCGACAAATAATTACTCCAACTATATACATCCTAAACCCCTTTCAGAGAAGAAATTAGAAGAAAACTTGTCTATTCACAATTCTCAAAGAAGAAAAATGGTTGATCGAGCGAACCAACAGGTGTACCCTTTAGTACCACCAGATAGCCAAAGTAGAAGAAGTGATGAAAACCTTGAAGACTCTGGCCCTTTAATACCTGATCATGTGCTCAAGAGAAAGAAAAGGATCAAGTTAGCCATATATATTTCTGCTTTTGTTGTGTTTGAGATCATGGTCATCTTGGTCTTTGCACTTGTTTTGATGAAAGCTAGGACCCCTAAGGTCAGGTTAGGCACTAATGTCACGTTCCAGAACTTCAAAACTGGAACCCAAGCAAGACCTTCCTTCGACTTGAGCTTCACAGCCCAAGTTCGGGTTAAGAACACAAACTTTGGTCCCTACAAATTTGATAGCACCAATGCCACCTTTATGTACCAGGGTGTGACAGTGGGGCAAGTCACTATTCCTAAACATACGGCTGGGATGCGTTCGACAAAAAAAGTTACTGTCACAGTTAATGTAAATTCAAACGCCCTGCCATCCACTACCAAACTTGGAAGTGAGTTAGGTGCTGGGGTTTTAACTCTGAATAGCCATGCCAAGTTTAAGGGGAAAGTGGTGTTCATGTTTTTGATGAAGAAGAAGAAGTCAGCCGAAATGAACTGCACAATGACCGTTGATTCGTCAACAAAGGCAGTCAAATCTATGATTTGCTAGTCAGCATAATGGCTGTTCGGCTTCATTTCTTGTGTTTCCCCGAAAAAAAAAAAAAAATTTCTTTTGTTGAAATATTTACAATATACTACTAATCACGCAACTAATATATGAGAAGGTGTCAATTAAGATAAAAACTTCTGTAATTTTATCATTTTATAAGATTTGCAGTTTGTTCTTATTATAATTTTGTGCGTATACTTATTTATTGACCACAATTTAATATTTGAGAATATATTTTCTGTGAGAATTGATAATTTTTTTTCCATGTCAAATAGTTTAATATCAAAATGTCACACATGCCACAAAAAAATAAAAAATAAAAAAAAAAATAAAGAGAAGAAGAAAGAAGAGAGAAAAAAATAAAATAAAATCTTCACCATAGGCTGAGAGACCAATTTATCTACAAACAACCAAGCAGAATCTTTAATTAAGGACCGAATTAGATTCCAGGAATTAAGGGACTAAACATAAATGTAGATCCCAGAAAAAACTTGTTAGGGATTTAACATAAACTCAAGTTATCATTTGTTACAAGTTACAACAATAGAATCTGAATGCTCTAAAATATGTGAAAACACAAGAACTATTTAAACCTCCAAATAAAAATTACAGCTCGATAGATTTTACTTTAACTTTACTAAGTGCAGAAAAGAGTAAATGCGAGTGTATAAATAAACAAGCTACTCTAACCCATATTCATAATAACACAGTAGTAAAATAAAAGGTAAAAGAGTAGGAAAGAAATATGCAAATACAAAGACAACATAGCGATGTGTTATCGAAGAGGAAATCGAAGTCCTCGACGTAAAACCTCTCCGCCGCCCTCCACGTGGTAATCGATCCACTAGACAATCAGTTGGGATACATGAGTTAGCAAGAGACCCTTCAAGCCTAATCTACTCGATCTACCTAAGCCCTCCAAGCTCTTACTCCAACAACGCTTCTTAGAATCCTGTCTTGTCTAGCTCTTCGGATCCCGCTCCATTTTGCATTTGCCATCCTTGGCTTCTTCTAATACTTTCCAACAGCACCAAAACCTCACTAAACACTCTGAAAGGGTGTGGTAAGTGTTTGGGCTATCAATCTCTCAAGGATATAAAAATGGAGAGGTAGGAGTTGAGTAAAATCCACAAGCAATTGTATAGAAGATTGTGGGTATATATAACAATCTCTAACTCTCAAGGTTTGTGGCTAGTGTTTTCTCTCAAAAGCATTCCTCAACATTTGTGGGTAATGTGGGTATATATAGTGTGGGTACAGAAAGTGTGCATCAGATAGGACAATCTGGCAAAACAGAATGTTTTGCGAGTGTCTCGCGGGAAGGCCTTACCCGCGAGCTACTCGTGAAACACAGCTGTCTCCATCTTGTCCTGACTCTTCGCATTCTAGTCATGTGCAGGACATATACATCATTTCGCGGGATGCGTAGTCGCGAGCTACTCGCGAAAACTCTTCAGTCTTCAATTTGCTTGAGTCTTCACATTCTTTCTCTCTTACACACAACCCTTACAATTAAATCCCACAATAAATACAAGGTACAAAAGATTGAATAAAATTACAATCAAATTTGGCACGGAATAAAAGTCAACAAAACACATAGTTGTAAATTACAACTTTACAATCTCCCCCTTTGGCTATTCAATGACAAAACCCTAAAACAGACTCTAGACTTAAACGAGAGTTTGGGAATAGGGGTAAAACTCACTCACACCTAATCTAGAAGCTGTGAAGCACTTGCACGTATATACCTGTAACTTAAAACACTCGCACACAAACAAAACTTTCATTAAGCTTATGACAAGTTGAATACATGGTACATACATGAGCAAGTAAAGTGCGATCAAGTTTGTAAACACTATAAAACCTATAAGCACATCTTGATCAAACAAGGTCAGTCATTAAAGAATGACTACAATGAACATTTAGCAAGTAAATGCTCATCCGAACATGCGATGCAATGAAAACTAATCACATTGATCAATGCATTTAGGATACAAGATCCTACTAGGGTACACGTGTGAGGTACTTAAGAAATATTAGCAATATCTTAAAAGTACCAACAAAAAAAAATGCTACAAAGCATTAAGATAAACAAAAATACTGAATATAAAATTGAAATTAAGAACAATGTACGAAAGCTTTAAATGAAATTTAAAGCAGTAAAGACTGTAAATAGATAGCAATTTCTAGCTTCTCCTCCCCCTGTCAACAACACCATCTCCCCCCTTTTGTCATGGAATAGCTAGTCATGTTCTTCTAGCTTCCTTTGAATTTGGTCCGAGTCTGGAGAGATGTGAACTTTGTGTCGAAGCGAATGTGTTGGGAGTGCATGATAGTAGCTAGTCTAGATATTTTGGTGTTAATCTCTTGAAGTGCAAACATGATGTTGTCTAGCTGTTCATTATAAGCATGGAAGGTCAAGCTTGAACTTCCCAGAGTGGCATGACCTTCTTGCTTGTCACTCTTCTTGGTGTGACTCATACTTGCATGAAGAGTACGGATGTTAATTAGACTTGGCTTTGGGTATGGGCGCTCATCATCCGAGGGATGCACACCTTTAAGCATCAAGATTTTTGAGATAAGGCGGCAAAAAGGAAGATAGTTCTGAAAGTTCAAATATGTGTATAAACACCCTTGAACGTTTAGACCCCCAATATACAAAATACCAATAAAAGCTTTATATCAAACAATTAATGTGAGGAACATGAACAAAAGCTTAATACAGAATTGGTAAAACTATCTAAGCCAAATTAAAATCACAATCCACAGCAGCTAATGAAAAGGCAAAGATAGAGAGGAAGGAAGATGCAAACACAAAGACAACACGCGATGTGTTATCGAAGAGGAAACCGAAGCCCTCGGCATAAAACCTCTCCGCCGCCCTCCAAGCGGTAAACAATCCACTAGAAAATATAGTTGGGATACATGGACAGCAATAGACCCTCCAAGCCTAATCTACCCAGTGCACCTAAGTCCTCCAAGCTTCTTGCTTCAACGAGGTTGCGCCGAACCTTTTTCTTTTCTAGCTTCCCGGATTCCGCTACTAGACCGTAGCATCAACCAATGAAGATTGGTTCCTTCCTAACTGCTTCCCAGAAATCCAAACAGCTCTCTCACAGTAATGATAATGGTGAGAACCAGGTTTGGTAAGATGCCTCTCAAGGATTTGACAATGGAGAGGAAGAGAGTTGAGGAATTTGAAAAGACTCTAATATATAGATTGTTGGTGAATCAATCTTGTTTTTCTTTAGGGTTTCTCTCTCAAAATTCTCTCTGGAAGTTCTCTTACAATCGTGGGTAAAAGGGGTATTTATACTGGAGTGTGAGAGGAATGTGAAACGTCAGGTTTTACAAAACAGGGGTGGCTCGTGGCTTGACCTCGCGGCTTGACTAAGTCGCGAGATCCAGTCGCAAGATAACCGTATGGCCAGTTGTCCTGTTTTGTCCTGTAGTGCTCCAGCTAGCATGACTGTTCACCTTCTGGCATGCTTGGCACGTGTGCTACGTTTGGCGGCTTGCAGCCGCAAATCACCCGCGAGGCCAAGCCGCGAGTCTCTGTTTTCTTGCACACTCTTGAGCAAACTTCACTCTATCTCACTCACTACCCTTACATCAAACCCACCTAAATACAGGGTTACTAAATGCTGAATTACAAGCAAATTTGACACGGAATCAAGCAAATTAGATGGTTGAATAAATTCAACCTTACAAGTTCCTTGAAGCAGTTCGTTCAATCGTTTTTGCCAAGATATGGAAAATATGAGAACACATCAATCTCTTCGTCAATGATTAGATCATGCAAGAATAATGCTTGACCAAGATTCATGTACCCGGTGCTTGACAACGGATAGAGATTGCTAAACATGATCATCGTGAGTAGCTTTAATTCGGGAGATAAAGCGGCCACACTAACTGACTTCCCATTGGATGAGAACTCCAAGTTATCTCCTAATGCTTCCCGAAGAACCTCTTCATTCGAATTGAGTTCATCATATACTGGTGGTATAGGCAATATTGGCCGGTTGATGTGTAGGATTTCTACCGAGTAGATGGGTGTAACTGAGAACCTCTTCCCTCTAACCTAGCACTTGAGCTCCTCTCCTTCAACAATGGCATTGGCATAAAATTCTCTCACCAAGTTCTCATATGCATCATCAAGATTGCAGAGAAGAAAATTCCAATCCTTGGTGGCAAACCATTTTGGAATATTGGTGTCAAGGAGAGATGGCTGTTCAACGACTCTTTCAACCAACAGCAGAGCCTCTTGAAAGCAGGTCTCATAGGTCTGAAATGTAGCATAAGATCTGAACTTGTCAAGCTCATACACTCCTGTTGAAGATTGAGTCCTCTTTGACCTAGGTGAAAGGTCATCAACATCAATCACAAGCTCTTTTCCTTTGTTGTTGCCTCCTTTCACAGCTGACGTCTTAAACGGAGACATCTGCACATGTATAAAGAAAGTAGAGAAAGGAAACAGGTGCACAAACACAAAAACAAAACACAAACTTGATTAGATTCAAGTTAGTCCAAAAAAATAAGTATAAAAACTTAAAACATAACAAAAACACAAGTAAAACAACATGCTGAAAGTGCTTAATAGTGTAAACATTAGCAAAATTAATGAATATAGCAACTGTGCATGTTTGTGCATGTGTTGTGCATATGTGTTCATGGTGTGTGCCTAGTGGGTGCCTAGTGTGTGCTTAGGTGATGCATGGCATGGCATTGTGAGGCACAAAATGGGCAAAGTGTGTAAAACACACACCCAATGATCAAAACATGTCAAGCATGTTCAATCAAGGGTAAACCCAAACATTGGAACTCATTTGAGTCCAATACAATACAAGAATATCACATGAACATTCTGTCAAACAAATAGCATGCAACAGTGTACAACATAAATGAACAATGCATAAACATGATGAAATCTGCCTCACTACAAGCTTAATATGCCACATGGGGCCAACACAGATACACAAAGATCAAATGGGACTCAGCCTAATCAAAATTTTGAAAAAAATTTCACAAAAACATGAACCCCAACCCATTTTCGAAAAAATTCCCAATTTTGGAAACCCTAACTTAATTTCTACATAATCTAAGATAAAAGAGAATAAAATGTTTTAGAAAACATACCTTGAAGATGAAAATGCAAAAAACAAGCTTGAGAGTGAAGGGGTTTGAGTGAAAAATGACTTTGGGTAGAGAGGGGTTTGAGAGAGGCAGTGCGAGGGAAATGAAGTGAGTTTGAAAAAACTATCACATCTGCTATATAAAACTGAAAACACGCATTTTTCACGGGTTAGGTAGTCGCGAGATTAGTTGCAAAAAACACAGAAGCTTTTGCGAGAAGCTTTTAGTCGCGAAACAGTCATGATAGCCTCTGTATGAAATTGAAAAATTCTAGTTTTTTCCTAAAAAACATTTCGCGAGAAGGGTTTAGTTGCGAAATACTCACGAAATAGTCGCGATACTCTCTGTATGAGATTGTGACTTTTCAATTACCCTTAAACACTTTTCGCGGGAAGCTCTAAGTCGCGAGCTTTTCGCGAAACTGCCTCTAAACCAGTTTTTGAAGAAAAACACAATAATGCATTTTGACAATAACTAAAAGCATGAAAGTATAAAAACACTTTCAAAAACATATAAAACACTCAAAAATTTTTTTGGGTTTGATCAACAAGTAATTGAGCATACACATCACATTTGAACATGTATAATCACACAAATGAGATAAGCATTAGTTGAATCGAAGTATTGTATGTTGTGGGTGAGTATCAAATGTGAAATAGTCCTTAGACCAAAGTGAAGTTTTAATAATCAATTCAATCAAGTCATACATAACTGGTACTAAGTCAAGTGGTCTATCTCAATTATAGAAATGAACATATATGACCTCCCACAAGAGAATGATTACAAAACTTAGAAGCTTTTCATTTGACTTCTGCATAAATCATAGCATTTGATCATTTTTGAATAATACATCTCTTTTTGAGATCGGTGCATGAAATTTTTGATATTTTAACATTGAGAGTTAGCCTTTGGCTTTTTGAGCACCATACATTTCAATACAAAAGTCACTTTTCCTTTTTTCTAGTCAAATACTAGTATGTGCGACAGGCTTTTACAGCTCATAATCTCTTTTTCATTTTGAGATTTACATTTGGTGAGCTCTATTTCAAAAACATAAAAGTAAAGGTGAGAAGATATATAGGCACAAGTCTATGCAAGTATCAAGACCATCAAGACTGTTGACCAATCATTCATGACAAACTTGAAGATCTATTTACAATAACCACACATAGTTTTCAAGATTTCTCCCACAAAGATATATGTGCATACATAATAAGTTAAGCTCGTAAATGCACTATATCATTAGTACAAAGGTACTAAGCTAAACTCACATGTGATATATACAACACAAGCGATCAAAATTTTTGAAGATTTTCTAATTTTTATGGGTTTTTGAATTTTTTAACACACTAAAAAACATAACAAGTAAAGTAAGATCAACACAATGTAAAAACATTAAAAGAAGAAAAAACAAGCACAATTTTAAACCCATGATGGAACGATAACAAACAATACACAATCAATCAAAGTCACAAAGCATAGGAAGTATTAATGCATGGACATGTTGTAATGCTTATGCATGAGTACCCCTCTTCACCCACATGGCACATGCGTTTGGGGTGATATCCCTAAAAGATTGGGTACGAGTGTTGTGGCTTTCAAATCTTCTGTTGAAGCTTGCCAAACAATTGGTAAATGCATCAATCATTTTCATCACATCCATCACTCCAGAATCACCATCTTGACCTCTTGATTGCTCAACTGCCCAATTCCTTTTGTCATTTCTTGGTCCTCTTGACCTCTAATCATTTGCATTCTTCAATGCTCTAAGCTTATGACAATTTGGTCTGGTGTGTCCTTGAAGTCCACAATGATGGCAGAAATGTTTTGTTCTCGGACCTCTTTGTGATTTTAGAAGTGATTTCCCTTTGTCTTCAGACCTGACCATGGATTGGTTACGAGGCTTATTCAACACCCGTTGGTTAGTCACATTCCTCTTCTTCTCCGACTTCACTTTCTCAGCCTTTGTGGTAGCTACCAATTGTTCTTTGGCTTTCACAAACTTTACTTCCTTGGAGATATTGACAGCCGAACTACTCTCTCTAGTATATCCCAATCTGGTTCTGTCAGAGAAAGGTTTTTGATGAGAAAGGACTTCATCAAGCTTCTTAGAGGAAACTCGGTCTACTTTAGCGTTAGCTTGAACCACTTCAAGCTTAAGAAATTTTATCTTCAAGTAAGCTTCAATTAGCTTTCCATTCAACGTCTCTATTTCACATTTGGCCTCCTTATATCGCACTAGAAGATTTCTATAGTCCCCCTCTGACTTCTTCATCTTTTTAACGGTTGCCTTAGCCACCCTTGTATATTCTCCTGACTTCTCAAGGAGGGAATTGTAGTTCTCTTGAAGTCCCACTGTACTTTCATCTTCCTCAACATCGGATTCTTCAACTACTCCCATTGATTCCACCTCACTATGCTCCCCAAGCTCTTCTACAAGCAAACTTAATTCATCTGAAGACTCACCGGGAGCAATAGTCATAAAAGCGGAGAAATTCCCTTCTCCATAACAGCTCTCTTCCGAATCTGAATTGGAAGAGTCCGAATCACTAAGAGTTGTGGCATACACCTTGCCATTCATTCTCAAATAATTGGGACATTCTTTCTTGACATGTCCATGTCCATTGCACTCAAAGCAAGTGATTCCTTGAGTAGACTGAGACTCCTTCCCATCTTTCCTTTTAAAGTCCTTTTTATCCTTTCCAAAACTTGAGAATTTCCCTTTCTTAGTAAATTTTCCATTGTTCTTGAATTTTAAGAATTTTCAGAAATTCTTTACAAGGTATGCAACATCTTTCTTGACAACATCCTCATCCGATAAGTCGTGAGCTTCTATCCTTTCATTAATCGTCTTAAGAGTAAGGGATTTGCTCTTCCTTTGTGAGGGCAATGGCATCTCATATGTTTGAAGTGAGCCAATTATTTCTTGAACTTTGATATCATAAAGGTCCTTGCTCTCTTCAATTGCTGTAACTTTTGCACGGAAGCTCTCCGGCAATGATCGAAGGATTTTCCTCACTATTTTTGAGACCTTCGTTTTCTCACTCAAGTTGAACTTACCAATAGCCACCTCATTCAGCTTGGTATAGAATGAGTCAAATGACTCGTCCTCACTCATTTTCAACTCCTCAAACTGAGTGGTCAACATCTGCAACTTAGTGTCTTTCACTTTCTTTGTTCCTTCATACGTGGTCTTTAATATTTGCCACACCTCTTTGGCAATAGAGATGTGAGATATCCTGTGGAACTCATCTAGAGATACACCACAAAAAATTGCATTCAAAGCTTTACTGTTAGCGTTAGCTGCCGCAAGGGCTGCCTTATCCCAAGTGGATTTAGTAGCCTCCAGCCTAGTCCATCCAACATCCACTGTATCCCAAACGGTTTCATCCATTGAACACAAAAATGCCCTCATCCAAACTTTCCAAAAGGCATAGTTGCTTCCATCAAAATATGCTGGAGCATTTAGAATTTGAAACCGGTCCATCTCAAATGGGGTCAAGGATCGCACTAAGGTAATTAAACCACAGCAAGTGCTCCTGCTCTAATACTGTAAGGTTGAATTTAATCAACCATGTGTTGGCTTTATTCCATGACAAATTTGCTTGTAATATAGCACTTAGAAACCTTGTATTTAGGTGAGAATCATGTAAGGGTAGTGTGTGAGAGAGTGTGAAGAAATGCTCAAGACAGTGCAGTGAAGCAGAGACTCGCGGCTAGGACTCGCGGGTGGCTCGCGGCTTGCAAGCCGCCAAAAGTTGCTCACGTGCAGAGCATGCAGGGGAGCTGAACAGTCACGCCACCTGGAGCACTACACGACAAAAATCCAGACTGGCCATTAAGTTAGCTCGCGACTTGAACACGCGACTCAGTCAAGTCGCGAGGTCAAGTCGCCAGCCAGCCCTGTTTTTGGAAAAACTGACTCTTCGTATTCCATTCTCACACCAGTATAAATACCCCTCATTCCCACAAAATATGTGTGGCTATTCAGAAAGAAAAACCCTAAGAGAGGTTTCTTCAAAACACCCACCCAATTAGAGAGAGCTACTCATTCTTAGAGAGAAATCTTTGTAGTCTCTTCTCATTCCCTCTCTCATTGTCATACCTATTGAGAGGAGATTTCTATCCAAACACTACCCACACCCATTTAGAGTGTTGAGTGTTCTTGGAGTTTTGGGAAGCATTGGAAGATGCCAAAGATGGCGGATGCTATGGTTTAGTAGTGGAATCCGGTAAGCTAGAAAAGAAAAAGGTTCGGCGCAACCTCGTTGGAGCAAGAAGCTTGGAGGGCTTAGGTACATCGGGTAGATTAGGCTTGGAGGGTCTATTGCTGTTCATGTATCCCAACTACATTTTCTAGTGGATTATTGACCGCTTGGAGGGCGGCGGAGAGGTTTTACGCCGAGGGCTTCGGTTTCCTCTTCGATAACACATCGTGTGTTGTCCTTGTGTTTGCATCTCTCTTCCCTTTATCTTTGCCTTTTATTTTCTGCTGTGGATGTGTTTTTAATTGGCTTAGATAGCTTTTACCAATTCCATATTATAGCTTATATTCATTTTCCGCACACTAGTTGTTTGACATAAAGCTTGAATTGGTTAAGTTGTAATTTGGGGGTCTAAACGTTCAAAGGTGTTTATACACGTTTTTGAACTTTCAATTGGTATCAGAGCAGGTACACTTGTTGTGGTTTAAATACCTAAGTGTGATCCTTGACCCCTTGTGTTTATTTGTCATGGATTGTGCTTTGTATGACTCTTTGCATGATTTGGTTGGTAATGAATGTAACATGCCACGTGTTTGTGAAATTGCCTCTATGAGTGTTGATCCTCATAAGTGTGATGACATGTTATTTGAATCTATGGGTGGTGTTGACAAACTCTTAAAGAAAAATGCTAAGAAGTTTCAAAAGAATTTGAGCAAGTTATTTTGTGAAAAGGATGATTTGATTGCTAAGCTCAATGAATCCAACAAATTGGTTGAGAAATATAAAAAACTTGCTGAAATTTCTCATGAAAAGCTGAAAGAGTTTGAATGTTTGAATATGGACTTGGATGCTAAACTTGTTTTGTCTAACAAACTTGTTGATGATCTTAAATGTGAAAATGAATCTCTTAAGATGCATGCCAAGTGTTTGATTGCTGAACCTATTGTTAAAAAGGATGAAAATATTTGTTGCAATCATGTTATAGTACCCGATTTTGTGCCTAGTGTGTGTTCTACCTTAAAGGACAAATCGGTGTACATTCCTCCACATAAGAGAAATCAAAATGTGGAGAGAAAGGCTGTTAAGTCAAAGCCTCCGTTTAGGTCTCAACCTAAGGTTTTGAATGGATCTAAGTTTGTTCCAACTTGCCACCATTGCGGTGTGATCGGTCATATAAGACCTCAATGCTCCAAGTTGAAAAGGGAACAAAACAATGTTGCTAGATCTCTTTCTAAAAATCCTAGTAGACCTAAACGCATTGTTTGCCACCATTGTGGTGCCTTTGGTCATCTAAGACCTCAATGCTCTAAGTTTCATGCTTTTAAAAGAATCAAAAGAAAAGAGAAACTTGAGCTTTTTGGAAGTGCTAAAAAGAGTAAACCGGTTTTGAGTGAAAATAGCATGTTGTTAAAGAAAATGTTTAATGCTCTTAACTCCTTGACTATGTGCATCTCCGGTTCTCATTCTTCCAACCCTCGTCTCGCTTCTCTTGAGACACTCATTCCAAACAATCGTTCCTTTTGGATGAGGAAGGGTTCCTATGGTTGAGCTTTTGCTCTTTTGGTCCTTGATCTAATTCTTTCGATCTTTGTAGGACCCTTCTTGCATTAAATGTCATATCTTCATGCATTTTGTGCATCTTGCATTTTTTTGTATGCATTGTTTCGTTTTTGATCTTACTTTTATGTTTCTATTTTGTGTGAGTAAAAATCCAAAACCACATAAAAAGTGAAAAATTCAAAAAGTTTGATCGTATTTGTTTGAGCACATATCACATGTGAGTTTGGCCTTGTACCTTTGTACAAATGGCTTTGTGCATTTTCGAGCTTAGCTTGTTATTTTTGCACTTATATCTTTGTGGGAAAAATCTTGACATCTTTGTGTGATTGTTGTAAATCGATCTTCAAGCTTGTCATGAATGATTAGTCAATAGTCATGTTGGTTTTGATACTTGCGTAGACTTGTGCTTATATCTCTTCCCACTCTTTTATTTTTATTGCTTAAAGAGCTCAATAAATGTAAATCTCAAAATTAAAAGAGATAATGAGCTGTAAAAGCCGTCGCAAATACTAGTATTTGACTAGGAAAAAGGGAAAGCGACTTAAATGAAATTGTATGATGCCCAAATAGCCAAAGGTTTGTTCGTCAAATTGAAATATCACAAATTTCAGGCATCGATCTCAAAATGAGATGTTTTGATTCAAAATGATCAAATGTTATGAATTGTAAAGAAGCTAAATGAAAAGCTTCATCATATGTAATCATTTTCTTGTGGGAGGTCATATATGTTCATTTCTATAATTGAGATGGACCACTTGACTTAGCACTAGTTGTGTATGACTTGATTGAATTGATCATTGAAACTTCACTCTAGACTAAGGACTATTCCACATTTGATACACACACACAACACACATGCCTAATGTTCAATGAATGTCTTATTCATTTGTTAGATTGTACTTGTCTAAATGTGATGTGTGTGTGCTCAATCATATATGGTTCAATCTAAAAAGATTTTTGATCATTTTATATGTTTTTGGAAGTGATTTTTATCACTCTTTGAGTTCATGTTTAGTGTTTACTTTGTTTTTCATTGTTTAAACATGTTTTGTTTCGAAAAACAGGTGTCAAAGTTTTTCGCGGCTCAGCTGGCGACTCGCCAGTCGCGAAACCCCAGTCGCGAGCTCATCCAGAAGCTTTTGGCGACTCACTCGCGGCTTGCTCGTGGCTCACTCGCGACTCGCGAAGATTTTCGCGGCTGAAACTCGAGGCTTGCGACTTGCTCGCGACTGAACCTCGCGACTCGCCCAATCGCGAAACGCCCAGAAACAGCTTTTTAAAGGGCTTTTTGTGGGAAACTTGTTTTAAACCTCTCCCATCCTCTCTAAAACCCCTCTTTCAATATTTTTACATCAAAATCCAACCAATTTGAATGGTTTTTCATTCCATTAACATTTCTAAGGTAATTATAAATTCTTTTCATTATTTTTGATCCTTGGATTATGTTTTGGAGAGTTTTGTGCTCTTGGTTGGGATTTTTATCATTGGGGTTGGGAAAACTTAATTTTTGTCAAATTTCTTTATGGGATTGGTTTCTTTTGTTGATATGCATTGGATGTTGGCCCCTTGTGGCAAAAAGAACATGTATTAAGGGTGGATTTCATGATGTTCATGCATTGTTTCACATTATTGTTCATAGTGTGCATGCTAGGTGTTTGATAAAATGCCTCTTAGACATTTTCTCGCTTGTTTGGACTCCGATGAGTACCAAACTTTGGGGTTTCTCATGTTTCCTCATTAGGAACATGTTTGGTTCATTGGTTGTGTATTTTAACACACTTTTCCCCACATGTGCATTTTTCATGCATTGGTCATGCATGCACTTAGCCACCTCTTGCACACACCTTTGCTACCCTTGTCATGCATTGGTCTTGACCTTGTTGTTTCATCCTAGCTTGTCATGTTTACCTTATGCTTTGTAGCATGTTACTTTGTCTTAGCTTTGAGTTTCATTTTCTCATTCATCTTGCACCCCTCATGCATCATTATCATTGTTCGTTCTTTCATCTCTTGCCCTCTTTTCTCCTTGACCCTTTGTCTATTCCTGACAAAAAGGGGGAGAGTATACTCTAGAGAGTATTCCGGAGTGTTTTGTCATTTCTATATGACTCTTGTTATGACTCTTGTGCACATCCTTAGGGGGAGGAATTCTATTTCTCGTGCACATTTGTAGGGGGAGAGTTTTTCCATAGTGGAGATGCATATACCAAGGGGGAGAAGACATTGTGTTAACTAGAAAACTTTGTTATGTTTGTTCTCTTGTTGGCTTTATGGTGCTTTGAGTTATGCTTTGTTGTTCTCATTGCATCATGTTTGTGCTTTGGACATGCATACTTCCTTATGCTATTGTGCTTCATTGAATGCATGTTCGGATGATCAATTGCTTTGCTATGTGTTCATTGTAGTCATTTCTATTTGACTGTTTTGGTGTTTGATCAAGTTGCTCATATGTTTCACATCATGTTTACTTGATCACAATTTACTTGTTACATTATACTTGTTCTTTTATTACTTGCTTTACCTTGAGGGTCTAATGTGTTTTGTGCAAGTGTTTCAGGTTACAAGTATATATGTTCTAAGTGCACCACAGCTTCTCATCATTTTGAAGGGGAGAAACTTTAAGCACTTTTAGTTTATATTGTTTAAGTTTTTATTCAATATAATGTGCTTTGTACCCATGTGCTTTTGTAAACTTTTAGGGTTAATGTTTTATGCATAGTTTGTAGGCTTTATGGTATGTACCTTGCTTAATGCAGCCTTTATGCTATGTTGAAATCAATACTTTAATCTAAATGTTCTGCATTTTGGTTTATGTACTGTCACTCTTGTGCCCTTGTAGGATTGTTCCTAGATGCATATACCTTGTGTATTATGCATTGGTTGAGTGTTAAACATACAAGTGTCTAGCATTGTGCTTGTTAACTTGTATGTCCTTGTGTTCATTCCAAGTGTGAATGAGCACTGTGATCACTACCTTGTGGTATTCACTTGGTTGATCAAGCCATGATTTGTTTCTTAACTCCATCTTTGCTTGATCACATATTGCCTGTTTCATATGCATTTTATGATTTTCTGCTTACAATGATCATGGTGTATTGTTGTGTTTCAGGAGATTCATGTTCATATGATTCAAGAGCTGCACAGCTTCTAGATTTAGGTGTGAGTGAATTTTGCCATTGTTCCCAAACTCACGTTTAAGTCTAGAGTCTGTTTTAGGGTGTTTTGTCATGGAATAGCCAAAGGGGGAGATTGTAAGGTTGAATTTAATCAACCATGTGTTGGCTTTATTCCATGACAAATTTGCTTGTAATATAGCACTTAGAAACCTTGTATTTAGGTGGGAATCATGTAAGGGTAGTGTGTGAGAGAATGTGAAGAAATGCTCAAGACAGTGCAGTGAAGCAGAGACTCGCGGGTGGCTCGCGGCTTGCAAGCCGCCAAAAGTTGCTCACGTGCAGAGCATGCAGGGGAGCTGAACAGTCACGCCACCTGGAGCACTACACGACAAAAATCCAGACTGGCCATTAAGTTAGCTCGCGACTTGAACACGCGACTCAGTCAAGTCGCGAGGTCAAGTCGCCAGCCAGCCCTGTTTTTGGAAAAACTGACTCTTCGTATTCCATTCTCACACCAGTATAAATACCCCTCATTCCCACAAAATATGTGTGGCTATTCAGAAAGAAAAACCCTAAGAGAGGTTTCTTCAAAACACCCACCCAATTAGAGAGAGCTACTCATTCTTAGAGAGAAATCTTTGTAGTCTCTTCTCATTCCCTCTCTCATTGTCATACCTATTGAGAGGAGATTTCTATCCAAACACTACCCACACCCATTTAGAGTGTTGAGTGTTCTTGGAGTTTTGGGAAGCATTGGAAGATGCCAAAGATGGCGGATGCTATGGTTTAGTAGCAGAATCCGGTAAGCTAGAAAAGAAAAAGGTTCGGCGCAACCTCGTTGGAGCAAGAAGCTTGGAAGGCTTAGGTACATCGGGTAGATTAGGCTTGGAGGGTCTATTGCTGTTCATGTATCCCAACTACATTTTCTAGTGGATTATTGACCGCTTGGAGGGCGGCGGAGAGGTTTTACGCCGAGGGCTTCGGTTTCCTCTTCGATAACACATCGTGTGTTGTCCTTGTGTTTGCATCTCTCTTCCCTTTATCTTTGCCTTTTATTTTCTGCTGTGGATGTGTTTTTAATTGGCTTAGATAGCTTTTACCAATTCCATATTATAGCTTATGTTCATTTTCCGCACACTAGTTGTTTGACATAAAACTTGAATTGGTTAAGTTGTAATTTGGGGGTCTAAACGTTCAAAGGTGTTTATACACGTTTTTGAACTTTCAAATACCAATTGAATGCTCTAAAATATGTGAAAACACAAGAGCTATTTAGACCCCCAAATAAAAATTACGGCTCGATAGATTTTACTTTAACTTTTACTAAGTGCGGAAAAGAGTAAATACAAGCATATAAACAAACAAGCTACTCTAACCCATATTTATAATAACATAGTAGTAAAATGAAAGGTAAAAGAGTAGGGAAGAAATATGCAAACACAAAGACAACACAGCGATGTGTTATCGAAGAGGAAACCGAAGTCCTCAGCATAAATCCTCTCCATCGCCCTCTAAGCGGTAATCGATCCACTAGACAATCAGTTGGGATACATGGGTTAGCAAGAGACCCTCCAAACTTAATCTACCCAATGTACCTAAGCCCTCCAAGCTCCTGCTCTAACAAGGCTTCTCAGAACTGTGTCCTGTCTAGCTCTTCGGATCCCGCAACAAGCTCCATGTTGCATCTACCATCCTTGGCTTCTTCCAATACTTCCCAGTAGCACCAAAACCTCACTGAATATTCTAAAAGGGTGTGGTAAGTGTTTGGGCTATCAACCTCTCAAGGATATGAAAATGGAGAGGTAGGAGTTGAGGAAAATCCACAAGCAATTGTGTAGAAGATTGTGGGTATAACAATCTTTAACTCTCAAGGTTTGTGGCTAGGGTTTTCTCTCAAAAGCACTCCTCAACATTTATGGTTAATGTGGATATATATAGTGTGGGTACAGAAAGAGTGCATCAGATAGGACAATCTAGCAAAACAGAATGTTTCGCGAGTATCTCGCGGGAAGACCTTACCCGTGAGCTACTCGCGAAACACAGCTGTCTCCATCCTATCGTGACTCTTCGCATTCCAATCATGTGCAGAGCACATGCATTATTTCACGGAATGCTTAGTCGCGAGCTACTTGCAAAAACTCTTTAGTCTTCAATTTGCTTGAGTCTTCACATTCTCTCTCTCTCTCACACACAACTCTTACAATTAAATCCCACAATAAATACAGGGTACAAAAGATTGAATAAAATTACAATCAAATTTGGCACGGAATAAAAGCCAACAAAACACATAGTTGTAAATTACAGCTTTACAAAATCAAATATCAATTTGGCCCCAAATCATCCCAAAATATGAAGATTTATAGTATGCAGTCAGCACGTGCTAGAATTTAAAATTTGTCAACTAATTATTAAGTTAGTATATAAACTTATTTTAGTTTATTTTAGTTTATTTCAGAGTTGTTAGGTTCTGAAAGTTTAAAACAATTGGCAAACCGTGAGTACAAACTTGTCTAGGTATAGATCTTAGAGTCTATAGAGTGTATTGGACAATGCTCAAGGTGTTACAAGTCAAAATACAAGAACATTCAAGCTGTAGAAAGAAGAATTCGAATTCTATGAAATCCGACCGATTGAAAATTAGATCCGACCGATCAAAAATTGTAGACATGAAATTTCTGTAGAATTCTATTTCAACCCAAACTCTGCTTAAACGTTTTGGGTTTTGAGTGAAACACTTCTGGTATATAAAGGAAAACCCTAACTACGTTTGCAAAGCTTTTTAGAGACTTTATAGGTGCTCTTGTGAGATCTAAAAGGTATTGTGCCTTCTTCTTTCAAAGTCACTACCGGAAATCATTCTCATATCATTAGATTTGGTAGATCTGAAGTTGCTGCAACAAGATCAACAACTGATGATGATCTAAACCTTTAAGAGTGGTCTTAGAATCACAAACTAGAGAGTTTGTGTTGCTAAATCTTTGAGTGGGATCTCAAAGTCACAAGTAAGGGTGCTTGTGTTGGTGTAAATCCAAGGAGAGAAGGAGTCTGTGAATTCAGAGTTTGTACATGGTCGTGTCAGTAAGTTACTACATGAGGTAGCAATAGATTTAGTGGATTTACTTTACCTTGAGGATAGCTATGTCAAATCCTCTCTAGGTTTTTATTTTGAAACAGTTCTTTTCATCGGTTTTCCTAAGTCATCATATTGTGGTGCTATATATTTTCTTCTGTTTTGCATGATATGATTTATTTGTATTTAACCTATATCTGAATAATTAATCTAAATAATCACTTGGTTAATATATTAGTTTAAACAATCTAGTTTAAGGGGTCTAAACGAACAAACAAGAGTCATGTTAATGCATAAATTAAGCGGTCAAACATTTTTGATTCCCTTGTCCGCAAATGATGCTTATATTACATTCAATGGGACAATTCAGGTTGAATGTATTTCTACTGGCAAAATCAGAACCATTTTTATCAAAAAAAATTTCTTTTCTTTTTTTATTTTTTGGATGAACTGCAGATAATTAATTTGTACCACCTATAGAGTTGTTTTTCTTATAATTTTTTAATTTTTTTTTAATTATGGGAAATACTTTCTTTTCATTCATTAACTAAAATAGAAATAACATCATGAAATAGTGCATGTAAAAACATAAAAAATTACTCATAAATCATTTAGAGAGCATGTCTCCCAACTTATTTTAGCACTCCAATCACCACTAATAAAGAAAGCTTTGAGTAGTATTTTATACATTGGGAGACTCCTGATATAGTACTCCTAAAATCACCTGAATTTTTTACTTATTATAATAAATTCACAGTTTCTCGTTGTTTTTGGAGATTGTGTGTAAAATGTGTACATTAAGAGATGTGCACTAAACATTTCCCTTTGACTTACTCCTATTATAGTAGGAGTCTCCCAACTAGGTTGGGTAACCACTAACTTCACAACTCAAGGGTAAAACATAAAAGAGCTCATAGCAGGTTTAACATATTTAATTTTATAGCATATTTTCAAGTAGTTTCATAATAACTTTCAACAACCAAATTTTCAAAATTCGTTGTTAATAAGATTTTATATCAATTTCCTAAATAACATAAACAAAGAAAAAGCACCTTTAGAATTTCCACACAATTCAATAAATTCATGAAACCCATTATTAAATGATAAAATAACCAAAGCTAGTCATCTTTTCTAAGATAACAAATCATGCATTTTTTTCATATAGGTACTAACATGATGCATTTTTTTCATAAATCATTAAATAACAAGAACAATTCGCATAGTACTTTTTATGAAAACCATCGTGTGTGTGTCCATATATATATATATATATATATATAAGCAATGTTCCAAAATGTGTTTTTTACCTTCAAATGCGGTATGCAAAAATTATTATTTTTCTATGGTATATATATAGAGAATGTAATATGTGTTGGATAGTGTGGCGAAATAGCCCACAATATGGATGTTGAATTGAGTGGCCAAATTACCTACAATATGTAATAGTCTTAAGAAATTACCTTACGCAATATTGTACATAAAATAATTATTATTAATAAAATTATTTGAATAATGGAATTGCATGTTTGGCCATGATTGGTTGTGTGGTGTTTGACATGGTCAAACATGCAGTTGAGATTTCTTAAGGATAATGAGTTGTGAGTGAGGGCACTGAGGTGGATAAGAGAGTTGGTTTTAAGAGACTTTAACGTTGAAGTACTAATTTATATGAACTAAAATGAACATTAGCAACTTTTATGATTCTTTAACTATCTCACTTGAGCTCTTTACATAAAATAACCACACAAAAAATCCTATAGAGTGAAAAAACCAACTGTAACTCAAACACTATTTCACTCTTATCTTTCCATTTAATTATACGTTTTCAAATATTCATTGTTTTTACTAATTAAGAATTCTATTTCAATTTTACTTCAATGTGTGAGGTAATCCTACTATGGAAGTGGAATAATGAAAAAAAAAAAAAAAAAAGATTAGGGTTGAAGGCAAATTCTGAGAATCTTGCCCAAGTTAAATTCAATTCCCTTGAGCAAAATGATTGTGCGCGCAAATGACAATCAAAGTACATGCAAACTTTTTTCTAACATATTTTATGTGTACTGAAAATTTTGTCCAAATGAAATTATTGACTAATTAACTGCAATTTTCAAAATTATGTAGAAAAATGAGCCAAAATGGCAAATTTCTATTCTTAACAACTAGTAACTTTTCTAACACAAAGTTTTCAAAGTTATGCCTCATAACAAGTGACCTTTCAAAGGTACAATGCATTGGTATCTCTCTACAAGTACCTCAAGTGAGCACCTCAAAGCCAAAGAATCAAGTTATTAGGTCCATAACAATATACCTTAGAATTTAGAAATACAAGAATAAAGCATATTGAATAATGTCTATTATAAGAGTGAGCCATCACACTTATCTCCTATATATAGGTATATAAAAGGATAGGTTGTAATAATGTTGTTTGAGTTTAGAGAATATTGTTTCATAAAGTGAAAATTCAGGTTCTGGAATTTTCGAAGTGAAAATTCTGATTTAAGCATTTTTGATCGGTCAAATCTTTGGCTCAATCGATCGAAATGGTAAAGAAAAATTCCTAGAGCTTCCGCTTGATTCGATCGCTAGTCAATTCCTGTTCTTGATCGATCAATCAAAAGAGCATCTTGATCGATTGAAACTCGAAAGCTGAATTTTTTGCAAAATTTTTCTAGTAACTGTTCGGAAAGGTTAAAGAGGTTTCAAGCCTTGTGAACAGTTTTATGAAACATTTTAACTCTCTATACGTGCCTTTTGATGAAATATAACCCTATGGGTATAAATAAAGGCTTATGTTCACTTGAAAAATAAGTTAGAGAGAAACACAAGAAATCCCGTGGTTATTCTCCAGAATTGCTATTTGTAGAACCCAATGTCTTGGTTGTATCCTGGGGACAAATTTGCGATAACCCTTTAGCAACAATAGTGTGGGGGGCAAATATTGTCTGAGGAAAACAATGTTGTGCCTCCAAGTTATCTATTTTCTATTTGTCTTTTGTGTTAACCTTGTTCTTCAATTATTACTTTATATAATATCCCCAACAATCTTAGACAATATTTCCTACAATGGAAGGAACAAGTGATGTTTCGGCGTTGAAGATGTTGAATCATGAATTGGTGAAATTGGATCGCTTTGATGGAACCAATTTCTCTTGATGGAAAGACAAGATGAAATTCCTACTTACTGCACTCAATCTCTTCTATGTATTTGAAAGTTCAAAAACGTGTACAAAAATACTTTTGAACGTTTAGACCCCCAAAAACCAACTTAACCAACACAAGCAATATGTCAAACAATTAGTGTGCGGAAACTTAACATATGCTATAATATGAAATTGGTTAAACAACTATCTAAGCCATAACAAAATAAAACCACAGCAGATAATGTAAAAGCAGAGATAGAGAGGAAGGAAGATGCAAACACAAAGATAACACCCGATGTGTTATCGAAGAGGAAACCGAAGACCTCGGCGAAAAACCTCTCCGCCGCCCTCCAAGCGGTAATCAATCCACTAGAAAATACAGTTGGGATACAAGGACAGCAATAGACCCTCCAAGCCTAATCTACCCAGTGCACCTAAGCCCTCCAAGCTTCTTGCTCCAACGAGGTTGCGCCGAACCTTTTTCTTTTCTAGCTTCCCGGATTCCGCTACTACACCGTAGCATCAACCAATGAAGATTGGCTCCTTCCTAACTGCTTCCCAGAACTCCAAACGACTGTCTCACAGAGATGATAATGGTGAGAACCAAGTTTGGTATAATGCCTCTCAAGGTTTTGACAATGGAGAGGAAGAGAGTGAGGGAATTTGATGAGACTCTAAGGTAGGGATTGTGTGTGAAACAATCTTGTTTTTCTTTAGGGTTTCTCTCTCAAAAATCTCTCTGGAAGCTCTCTTTCAATCGTGGGTTAAAGGGGTATTTATACTAGAGAGGAGAGGAATGTGAAACGTCAGGTTTTGGCAAAACAGGGGTGGCTCGCGGCTTGACCAAGTCGCGAGATCCAGTCGCGAGTTAACCGTATGGCCAGTTGTCCTGTTTTGTCCTGTAGTGCTCCAGCTAGCATGACTGTTTATCTTCCAGCATGCTTGGCACGTGTGCAGCTTCTGGCGGCTTGCAGCCGCGAGTCCACCCGCGAGTCCCAGCCGTGACACTCTGTTTTCTTGCACACTCTTGAGCAATCTTCACTCTATCTCACTCACTACCCTTACAACAAACCCACCTAAAAACAGGGTTACTAAATACTGAATTACAAGCAAATTTGGCACGGAATAAAGCCAATTAGATGGTTGAATAAATTCAACCTTACAGTATTGGACCTGAATCTGATGTTGTTTCCTACTGCGAGTGACGAAGACAAGATAAAGGCACAAAGAAAGAAATGGGAGGAAGACAAATTGATTTGTAGAGGGCATATTCTCAATACTCTTTCGAATCGTCTCTATGATCTCTACACATCACTAAAGTTACCGAAGGAGATTTAGAATGCTTTGGAAGCAAAGTACAAAACTGAGAAAATAGGTATGAATAAGTTTATCATTCAAAAGTATTTTGATTATAAAATGCTTGATAATATCTCAGTTTTGGATCAAGCGCATGAGTTACAAATTTTGGTCAATAAACTCCGTGATTTGTCAGTCAATATTCTTGAATCATTCCAAGTGGGCGCAATCATTGTGAAACTCCCACCAAGTTGGAATAATTTTAGGATGAAGCTTCCGCATATGTTAGAAGATCTCACTTTAGAACAATTCAGAAAACATCTTCGAATTGAAGAGGAAAGTCGGGTTAGAGATGTGACTAACACCGATTCTAAAGTGAATGTGAACAATGTGAGCAATGTTTAAAGTGGGAGTTCGAGTAAGACCAATAAGCACTTGAAAGTGAACAAAAGTGGGAGTGGTTTCAAAAAGAATAACTCCAATAATCCCAACAAAGACAAGAAGAACCAGGCATGTTTCCATTGTGGAAAGAAAGGTCATTACATTCACGAATGTAAACTCTTAAAAAACAAGAAAAAGGATGAAGAAGGCAATGTCATTGAAACAAATGTCATTGAGGACATTGTTGCTATGGTGAGTGGCATACATATTGATATGATCACTAAAGTTCTTATGGCTGTGATTGCAAATCCTTTTGATTGATGGTTCGACTCGGGTGCAACGGTGCATGTGTGCGACAACGAAGAGCAATTCAGGACTTATGACGAGTCTTCCATAGAACAACAAGTGCTGATGGGCAACCACAATAAAGCAAAAGTTCTTAGAAAGGGCATTGTTGATGTGAAAATGAGTTCTGGCAAGATGCTAATCTTGACTAATGTTTTTCATGTACCCAATATTAAGAAGAATCTTGTGTCTGCCAATTTGTTATGTAAGAGTGGCGTAAAAGCTATACTTGAATCAGACAAGTTAATCTTGTCCAAGAATGGGATATTTCTAGCAAAGGGATATATTACTGATTGCATATACAAACTAAGTATTATTAATAAAGACATTTTTGGTTGTGCTTATTTTGTTAATTCTTCATATTTGTGGCATGCTAGATTAGGAAATTTAAATTTCAAATACTTGAAGTTTATGTCAAAGCATGGTCTGATTTCATATAAGCATAATGATGCAAAGAAATGTGAAATTTGTATTCAAGCAAAGATGACAAAGAAACCTTTTTCTAAGTCAGATATAAATTCTATTATGCTTGAACTTGTACATTCTGATGTATGTGAATTGAATGGTGTATTAACTAGAGGAGGTAAAAGATACTTCATTACGTTCATTGATGAGAAATAAAGATGAATCTTTTGACATGTTCAAACGTTATAAAATTGAAGTATAAAATTAAGAATATGTTGTAATAATATTGTTTGAGTTTAGAGAACATTGTTTCATAAAGTGAAAATTCAGGTTTTGGAATTTTCTAAGTGAAAATTCTGAATTAAGCATTTTTGATTGGTCGAAACTTCGACTCAATCGATCGAAATGGTAAAGAAAAATTCCTGGAGCTTCTGCCTGATTCGATCGCCAGTCAATTCAAATTCGATCGATTGAAAGAACCTCTCAATCCATTGAAACTCGAAAGTTGAATTTTTTGCAAACATTTTCTGGTGACTATTCGGAAAGGTTGAAGAGGTTTCAAGCCTTGTGAATGATTTTATGAAACATTTTAACTCTCTATACGTGCCTTTTGATGAAATATAACCCTATGGATATAAATAGAGGCTTATGTTCACTTGAAAAATAAGTTAGAGAAAAACACAAGAAATCCTGTGGTTATTCTCCAGAATTGCTATCTGTAGAACCCAACATTTTTGTTATATCCTGGGGACAAATTTGCAATACCCCTTTAGAAATAATAGTGTGGGGGGTAAATATTATCTAAGGAAAATGATATTGTGCCTCCAAGTTATCTATTTTCTGTTTATCTTTTATGTTAACCTTATTTTTCCATTATTACTTTGTATAATATCCCCAACATCTCCAAATTGAATAGATCCCGTGTACCAAATTGAACATCCTAAAGCCCACTACTATTAAAGTATGTTTGGTAGACTGTAATAGTTATTGTAATGTGATAGTTATTCCTATAGTTTAGCTATTCAGTTATTTGGTTATATTTTTCTTATATAGAATAATCATTCCTTATGAATAGTTATTCTTTAAAATGAGGAATAACTATTCATCTCTAAAAGAGATGTAATAGTTATTTCTTAGTAGGTATATTAATTTCGATAATTAATATATTTCTAAATAAATAAACTTTCCATATGCACATAACAATTATGAAAATAAAAAAAATCATAAAAAATAACTAATTTCTCTTTCAAATCTAAAAAAGATTATTTTTTAAGAAATATAATTATGAGTAAGATATTCCTAAAATATATCTTAAGTTTGATTCAAAATGCTTTCATTTTATTGTTTTCTGAATTTTATTATTGTGTTGTCACTAAACAAATGAATAGTAATAAGTATTACATTACAGCATTTTGTATTTCTTGTAATATCTATTCCTATTTCTATATAATTACTGTTACAGTTTACTAAACGTGACCTTAGCTTGGGTTCAAGGACCTACTCCTGTTTGGGAGTCCAGAAAACCACAAGATCTAGAGAAATCACAGTGAACGTAACATTATCAAAGTGTCTTAAGGCCCCACTGCAAAAAACTTTTGCATTTAGCAAAATGCACTAATTGATATTCACTGACCTAATTAGAGGGAAGTACTTAAGTATTAACATAAGGATATGATCCTTAAAAACAATTGTAAAAGAAAAAACGTTGAGTTGTTTATGGTTACGCTATGCAAAAAAGAGTGATTTATAATTAGTATTCGGTTAAGTCTGTCAACACATGTTAAATATTTTACATAATTTGGTCTTTTTTTTTTCCAAAATTAGTCTAACCCTAATTAAGGATGTTGGTATAGTGGTACCTAACACTTCATAATATCCATGAGATCTATTTGAAGGAAAAAAAAAATGGTCTAAGAATTTTCAATGTATATTTTTAAATTTTCATAAATTTTAAGTGGACCTAGCATTCGAATAGTGGCCTATTGATGCAACATCAAGTGGCTTTGATACCGATTGATGCAATCAGTATACATAGGGGTGTGCATGGGTTGGGTTGGGTCGGGTTAAGGGGATTTTTTGACTCAACCTACCATAGTGGGTTAAACAAAATTCAACCCAACCCACATGGGTCGGGTTGAACCCATGGGTTGGACAATTTTTTTTATTACTATTATTATTAAATTGAGCAGAAAAAAAAAAATATCACACCTGTCACCTAAGTTGATAAAGAAAATTATACATTAATATATGAACTAATATTTCAATTCAGTTATACATTAATATATGTATTAATATACATTAATATTGGCTTTTATATAGGATAGGAGGAAGAGTTGGTTATTTAAAAAAATTTATTAATTATATAATATATTTTAAATAAATACTCCCTCTGTCCCAGTTTGTTTGTCCTCTATTCCATTTTGGGATGTTCCAAAATATTGTCTTGTTTCTAAAAGTAAAAATTATTAATTTACTAATATTTCTATTATACCCCTACTTTATTAGAAGCGGACGTCATAAGTTGAAATTCTCAAAAAAAAAAAAAAAAAAAAAAAGGACAAATTGAATGGTCTACTCATTGACCATACGCCCATTACATCATGTACGTACAACGATACTATAAACACAAAATTTCTCAATTGCAGAAAACCAAACAATTGAAGAGAAATATGGCTTGCAAATATAAATTTGTATTGATGTATAATAAGTACAATCTTTATTTCAATTCTTTTACAAAAGAATACCCTCTGATTCTATCTTCTTTGAACTTGACTTGAACAAAAAATCTTCTTGACTAAAATTAGAAGATGGATTGATCGGTTTTCACAATAAATCTCTAACTTGGAGCTTATTAGAGATTTGTTGTCCTTCAAGTTCTTCAAGCCCTTCGAATGTTCTTCAAGTTCTTCAAAGATCTTTATGACAGAATTTCTCTAGAGCTTGGGCCTCTTGAAAACTTGGTGTCGAAAATGAGAAGGGATGTCCTCTATTTATAGTGATTTTAGAGGATAAGCTCCACTTCGAATTGATATACTTGAAAGTATGTAGTAGACTTTTGATTGACCCAAATTCTTCTTAGAGATAATTATCTCTATTTATCTATTTTGATAAATATCATATTTTTATAAAGATAATAATCAATAAAGATAAATAATTATCTCTATTTAATTTATTTTAATAAAGATAATTATCTATCAATTTTGAATAGAAAATTTGAAAGTTCAATTATGTGTATAAACACCCTTGAACGTTTAGACCCCCAAATTACAATTTAACCAATTCAAGCATTATGTCAAACAACTAGTGTGCGGAAACTTAACATAAGCTATAATACGGAATTGGTAAAAACTATCTAAGACAAATTAAAACACAATCCACAGCAGATAATAAAAAGGCAAAGATAGAGAGAAAGGAAGATGTAAACACAAATACAACACTCGATGTGTTATCGAAGAGGAAACCGAAGCCCTCGGCGTAAAACCTCTCCGCCGCCCTCCAAGCGGTAAACAATCCACTAGAAAATACAGTTGGGATACATGGACAGCAATAGACCCTCCAAGCCTAATCTACCCAGTGCACCTAAGCCCTCCAAGCTTCTTGCTCCAACGAGGTTGCGCTGAACCTTTTTCTTCTCTAGCTTCCCGGATTCCGCTACTAGACCGTAGCATCAACCAATGAAGATTGGTTCCTTCTTGACTGCTTCCCATAAATCCAAACAACTCTCTCACAGTAATGACAATGGTGAGAACCAGGTTTGGTATAATGTCTCTCAAGGATTTGACAATGGAGAGGAAGAGAGTTGAGGAATTTGAAGAGACTCTAATGTATAGATTGTGGGTGAATCAATCTTGTTTTTCTTTAGGGTTTCTCTCTCAAAATTCTCTTTGGAAGCTCTCTTACAATCATGGGTAAAAGGGGTATTTATACTGGAGTGGGAGAGGAATGTGAAACGTCAGGTTTTACAAAACAGGGGTGGCTCGCGGCTTGACCTCGAGGCTTGACTAAGTCACGAGATCCAGTCGTGAGATAACTGTATGGCCAGTTGTCCTGCTTTGTCCTGTAGTGCTCCAGCTTGCATGACTGTTCACCTTCCAGCATGCTTGGCACGTGTGTTGCGTCTGGTGGCTTGCAGCCGCGAGTCACCCGCGAGGCCAAGCCGCGAGTCTCTATTTTCTTGCACACTCTTGATCAAACTTCACTCTATCTCACTCACTACCCTTACATCAAACCCACATAAATACAGGGTTACTAAATGCTGAAATACAAGCAAATTTGGCACGGAATAAAGCCAATTAGATGGTTGAATAAATTCAACCTTACAATCTCCCCCTTTGGCTATTCCATGACAAAACCCTAAAACAGACTCTAGACTTAACATGTGAGTTGGGAACAGTTGAACAAAACTCACTCACACCTAACTCTAGAAGCTGTGAAGCACTTGAATTATATGAACATAAGACTCCTGAAACACAACAATACACCATGATCATTGTAAGCAAAAAATCATAAAATGCATATGAAACAGGCAATATGTGATCAAGCAAAGATGGAGTTAAGAAACAAACCATGACTTGATCAACCAAGTGAACACCACAAGGTAGTGATCACAGTGCTCATTCACACTTGGAATGAACACAAGGACATACAAGTTAACAAGCCCAAGGCAAGATACTTGTATGCTCAACACTCAACCAATGCATAGTACACAAGGTATATGCATCTAGGAACAATCCTACAAGGGCACAAGAGTGACAGTACATAAATCAAAATGCAAGACATTTAGATTAAAGTACTGATTTCAACATAGCAAAAAGGCTGCATTAAGCAAGGTACATACCATAAAGCCTACAAACTATGCATAAAACATTAACCCTAAAAGCTTACAAAAGCACATGGGTACAAAAACAAAATATCCTGAATAACATCATCAAAATATATAAAAGATTAAACCAAGAGTATAGGTTATGAGTTAGAAACAAATATACACCAAAACCACAGTGTATCTAAACCATATAAACATTAAATACCCAAAACATAAACATATAAAAAACAAAGTCTCTGATTTTGACAACTCCCCCTCAACACATTACTCCCCCTTAAGAGCTGCTTTTCTGCTTCTCATCAACAATGTCATCAACAACAGAAAGAAACATCTCCCCCTTTTTGACTGGAATGGCCAAAGGGTCACTGTCCATGCTGGGTGGTGAAGCTGTCAAGTTTTGCAGAAAAAATATCAATCTGGTCCTGCATGGCTCTCATCCTCTCAGAGTGCTCAATCTGGACTCCTCTGATCCCATCAAGTCTTTCCAGAATGATTTGGAAAGCATCTGGAGGTGTATCTGAAGAAGTTGATGCTCTAGTACTTTTGCCACTCCTCCTGGGTGTTGAGGGTGATGCATGCCCTGCTACCTCTGCCTCAGTCTCCATTGGGACACCCTCTCCTTCATCACCTTCATCTTCTTCTCCTGGAAGCCTAACACTTATCCTTTTGCAGGTAAGCTTGTTAATTGTAGGGGGTGTGGACATGGGACTGATGTCTTGAGGGATTGGAACACCCTTCTTTCTAAAGATCCTCATTAGCAAACTAGGAAAGATCAATTTTGGCCTAGAGGTTGTTCTTATTTCATCCACAATGGTGTCATATATGTGGGAACTTATGTCAATGAAATTCTTTTCTTTGAGATCCATCAGAAAAATTGCTCTTGCACAGTTGATTGTAGTCAACTTCTTTATGGGATAGAGGTTAAACATCATGATTATTGTTAGACACCTCATGTCCAATGGAAAAGCTGTGGTATTCAGACATTTCCCTTCTCTCTGCCCACCTATCCTTTGTTGACCTGTTTCAATAGAAACACTCCTGTAAGGTTGAATTTATTCAACCATCTAATTAGCTTTATTCCGTGCCAAATTTTGCTTGTAATTCAGCATTTAGTAACCCTGTATTTAGGTGGGTTTGATGTAAGGGTAGTGAGTGAGATAGAGTGAAGATTGCTCAAGAGTGTGCAAGAAAACAGAGACTCGTGGCTTGGCCTCGCGGGTGACTCACGACTGCAAGCCGCCAGACGCAGCACACGTGCCAAGCATGCTGGAAGGTGAACAGTCATGCAAGCTGGAGCACTACAGGACAAAACAGGACAACTGGCCATACGGTTATCTCGCGACTGGATCTCGCGACTTAGTCAAGCCGCGAGCCACCCCTGTTTTGTAAAACCTGACGTTTCACATTCCTCTCACACTCCAGTATAAATATCCCTTTTACCCACATTAGAGTCTCTTCAAATTCCTCAACTCTCTTCCTCTCCATTGTCAAATCCTTGAGAGGCATTATACCAAACCTGGTTCTCACCATTATCATTGCTGTGAGAAAGCTGTTTGGATTTCTGGGAAGCAGTTAGGAAGGAACCAATCTTCATTGGTTGATGCTACGGTCTAATAGCGGAATCCGGGAAGTTAGAAAAGAAAAAGGTTCGGCGCAACCTCGTTGGAGCAAGAAGCTTGGAGGGCTTAGGTGCATTGGGTAGATTAGGCTTGGAGGGTCTATTGTTGTCCATGTATCCCAACTGTATTTTCTAGTGGATTGTTTACCGCTTGGAGGGCGGCGGAGAGGTTTTACGCCGAGGGCTTCGGTTTCCTCTTCGATAACACATCGCGTGTTGTCTTTGTGTTTGCATCTTCCTTCCTCTCTATCTTTGCCTTTTTATTATCTGCTGTGGATTGTGTTTTATTTCGGCTTAGATAGTTTTTACCAATTTCATATTATAGCTTATGTTAAGTTTCCGCACACTAGTTGTTCGACATATTGCTTGAATTGGTTAAGTTGTAATTTGAGGGTCTAAACGTTCAAAGGTGTTTATACACGTTTTTGAACTTTCAATTGGTATCAGAGCGGGTATACTGTTATTGGTTTCATTACCATTGTGTGATCCTTGACTCCCTTTTGAGATGGATCGGTTTCAATCCCTAAATGCACCTCCATATTTTGATGGTAGTAATTATGCTTTTTGGAAGGTTCGCATGAGAGCTTTTCTGTGTTCTATTGATGAATCTGTTTGGGATGCTGTTGAGATTGGTTGGACCAGACCTGAGGCAGCCAAATCCACTTGGGATAAGGCAGCACTTGCTGCATCTAATGCTAACAGTAAAGCACTCAATGCTATTTTCTGTGGCGTGTCTTCAGATGAATTTCACAGGATTTCTCACATTACCGTTGCCAAAGAAGCATGGGATATTTTGGAAACCACCTATGAAGGCACGAAGAAAGTGAAAGACACCAAGTTGCAAATGCTGACCACTCGGTTTGAGGAGCTCAAAATGAGTGAGGATGAGTCTTTTGACTCTTTCTACGGGAAGCTAAATGAGGTGGTTGTTAGCAAGTTCAACTTGGGGGAGGAAATGGAGGATTCAAAAATCGTAAGGAAGATCCTTCAATCATTGCCGGAAAGTTTTCGTGTTCGTGCTAAAGTGACAGCGATTGAAGAGAGCAAGGACCTTGATGACATCAAAGTCCAGGAGCTGGTTGGTTCTCTTCAGACTTATGAGATGTCGCTACCCAATCAATGGAAGAGTAAATCTCTTGCTCTTAAGACCATTAATGAGAAGGTGGAAGATCAAGACTCATCGGGAGAAGATGTGGTTGACAAAGATGTTGCATACCTTGTCAAAAATTTTAGAAAGTTCTTGAAATTCAAAAATAATGGCAAATTTGATGATAAAAGAAAATTCCAAAGTTCTGGAAGGGAGAAAAGGGAATTCAAAAAGAAAGATGGAAAAGAATCCCAACCTACACAAGGTGTCACTTGCTTCGAATGTAACGGGCATGGACACTTTAAGAAGGAATGTCCGAATTATTTGAAATCGAAAGGCAAAGTGTATGCCACGACATTGAGTGACTCGGATTCATCTGACTCAGAATCTGAAGAAAGCTGTGATGGAGAGGGGAACTATTCAGCTTTTATGACTATTGCTCATGTTGAGTCTTCAGATGAGTTGAATCTGCTTGTACGAGACCTTAGAACATAGTGATGATGAATCACTAGGAATTGTTGAAGAATCAGATGCTGAATAAGATGAAAGCACAGCAAATCTTCAAGAGAATTATAACTCACTCTTGGAGAAGTCGGGTGAGTACACAAGGGTGGCCAAGGCTGCTGTGAGAAAAATGAAGAAGGCAAAGGAGGACTACAAAAGTCTCCTAATCCGATATAGGGAGGCCAAATGTGAGATAGAAATACTGAATGGTGAGCTGTCCGAAGCTTACACAAAAGTGAGATTTCTTGAGCATGAGGTTGTGCAAGCAAATGCTAAAATAGAGAGGGTCACCACCAAGAAGCTAGATGATGTTATTTCATCTCAAAAGAGCTTTTCAAACAAATCCGGATTGGGATATGCCGGAGGAAGTAGCTCATCTGGAAATGTCACTAAAGAAGTGAAGTTTGTAAAGGCTAAAGATCCAGTTGTAGTTGACCTTAATGAAGAGAAGCTCAAGATGGAGGAGAAGAAGAATGTGGTGAACCAACAGATGTTGAATTCCCGTAATCAATCTGTGGGCAGGTTTGAATCTCGTGCCAAGTCATGCCCACGACCACAAAGAGGTCCTAGAGCAACTTATGTGTGTCATTATTGCAGACTTCAAGGGCATACTCGACCAAATTGCCAAAAGTTGAGAGCAAAGAATAGTGCAACTCCTCAAAGGTCAGGAAGACCTAGAAATGATAGAAGAAATTGGGCAGGTGATCAATCTAGAGATCAGAATGGTGATCCTGGAATGATGAACGTGATGAAGATGATTGGTGCATTCACCAACTGCTTGGAAAGCTTCTCACGAAGGTTTGAAAGCCCTAACTCCCGTACCCAATCCTATAAGGAAATCACCCCAAACGCAAGTGACGTGTGGGTGAAAAAGGGTAATCATGCATAAGCATTACAACATGTCCATGCATTAATACTTCCTATGCTTTGTGACGATGTTTGTTTGTTTGCTTGCTGTTTTTGCTGTTGGTTGTTTGCTTGTCTACTTGTGCATATTTTTAATTTTGTTTTATCAATCTTTTTGCTTTTAGTGTCAAAAATCCAAAAATCACATAAAAATTAGAAAATCAAAAAGCTTGATTGACTTTGTTGAGCTTTTGTCTCAAAACTTGTTTTGCCTTGTACCTTTGTGCTAATGGCTTTGTGCATTTTCGAGCATTGCTTGTTTTCATGCACTCATATCACTGTGGGAAAAATCTTGAAATCTATGTGACTGTTGTAAATAGATCTTCAAACTTGTCATGAATGATTAGTGAATGGTTATGTTGATCTTGAGACATACATAGACTTGTGTCTATATATCTTCCCACTATTTATTTATGTTTTTGCTAAAAAGAGCTCACCAAATGTAAATCTCCAAATGAAAAGAGATATTGAGCTGCAAAAGCCTGTCGCACATTCTAGTATTCGACTAGGAAAAAGGGTAAGCGACTTTATAGTAAAGAAAATGTTTATTCAAAAAGTCAAAGGCTTGTTCATTAAAGTGAAATATCAAATATCACTCTCACAATGAGAGGTGATTGCCTCAAAAGATCAAAAAGATCAAATGTTATGATTAAAAGTGGAGTCAAATGTAAAGCTCCAAGTTATGTTATCAAGTTTTGTGGGAGGTCATATATACATATTTTTATAATTGAGATGGGTCACATGATCTAGTGCTAATTGTGTATGTCTTGGTTGAATTGATCATTGAAGCTTCACATTAGACTAAGGACTATCTCATTGTTGATATCCACACACAACACACAAGTTTATGTTCAATAAATGCCATATTCATTTGTGTGATTGTACTTGATGAAATGTGTTTTCACATGCTCAATCTTTGTTAATTCAAGCACAAAAAGATTTTTGAGTGTTTTAGGTGTTTTTGGAAAGTATTTTGTTTGAAAAATCTGAAATTTTCAAAAATCCAGTTTTGCCTTGTTTTGGTGCCTCAGTTGCGGGTGTGTCAAGTCGCGTGCCTCAGTCGCGTCTTCGCGGGTCATTTTTGGCGACTTGTTCGCCAGTGGAAGGTCCAGTCGTAAGGGTTACTCAGAGATTTTCGCGGCTCAGCTCGCGACTCACTCGCGGGTAGACCTTCTAGTCGCGAAAAACACTTAGAAAAATTTTTCAAATTTTTGTCCTTGAGTGTTTTGGCGGCTTGAACTGGCGACTTTGTGGCGACTCAATCAAGTCGCGAAATACGCATGTTTGGCAACAATAGGGGCAGTTTTTAAATCTTTTTCAGTTTTCCCTCAAACATTTGTGACTGTTCATCTTCTCTCTAAACTATCTCCTTCCCAAACACTCCGGGTATCCATTTTCAAATCTCATTGGTGCTTCATTTCTTATCCAAATCATCAAGAAAAGGTATGGGTCTTGTTTTCTTAATCTCATTTTACCTATTTCATGGATGTTTCTACTACCATTTGTGATTGTTATTGTGTTCAAAATATTCCTCTTTTTGTGTGATGATTATGGCTTGTTTTGAGTGTTGTTGTTTTCATCCGTTTTCATGTTGAGTGGTCACAATGTGCTTTTTCATTGTTCTGATATTTGCCTGTTGTTGAGTCTGAAAATCTTTTGTTAAATGGGTTTGGTATTTATTTGACTTGCTCATTTCACTTGCTTGAGTATTGATGTTGGATTTCGGTATTGGGTTACTGAGTTTTGATGATAACATAATGTGTGTCTCTCAACCATGTGCTCTAGTTTGGATGCCTTGTTACTTCATTTTGAAATTTTTTCCCATGTTCATATCTTTTGTGGAATGTTTTATGATATCTGTTCTTAATGTTCGAATGCTGTATCTGTTTGCTTATCATGGTCATGGTAACCTGTCTCATTGACAGTTCTGTTAGTTTTTGTCTCTCTATGCCTTTGTGCGCTATCACCATTTTGCTGCACCTGTTATTTTGTGCTCCTTAGTATTGTTGGAAGTTTGGTTGGGTCTGCACTATCTTCAGTTTGTATTTATGTATTGAAATTTTTTTACTTCTATTAGCACTGAATCATGTTGACATTTATCTTGTGTGGTACTGTTGTTGGTTCTTTGCTGTGGGCCTGTTCTCTTGCAGATGTCTCGTCGATCTTCCAGGGGTAAAGACATTGTTGCTGACGATCCAGCAACACCAGTTGCTAAAAGGACTCGACTATCATCACAGGCATCTCATGACCCCAATGAGGATAGGTTCAAAACTCCGCTTACCTCACACGTCTACACAAATATTTTTGACAAGTCAACTCCTATAATGGAACGAGTGGTGGAGTTTAACACCTTAGGGACCACTTTTATCCCTCGAATCTTTGAGAAACGAGATTGGGCAAACTTGTTCGGGAACTTTGATGACCCAATGGATGAGCTGGTCAAAGAATGCTTCTCTAATGCAACTGATCTTGGAGTTGAACTCATTTTCTGGGTCAGAGGAAAAGAGTTTGGCATTTCCCCAAACTCCATCGCAGATCTTCTCGGCATCACCAGACCTCAGAGTGTTCGGCGCAACCTCGTTGGAGCAAGAAGCTTGGAGGGCTTAGGTGCACTGGGTAGATTAGGCTTAGAGGGTCTATTGCTGTCCATATCCCAACTGTATTTTCTAGTGGATTGTTTACCGCTTGGAGGGTGGCGGAGAGGTTTTACGCCGAGGGCTTCGGTTTCCTCTTCAATAACACTTCGCGTGTTGTCTTTGTATTTGCATCTTCCTTCCTCTCTATCTTTGCCTTTTTATTATCTGCTGTGGATTGTGTTTTATTTCGGCTTAGATAGTTTTTACCAATTCCATATTATAGCTTATGTTAAGTTTCCGCACACTACTTGTTTGACATATTGCTTGAATTGGTTAAGTTGTAATTTGGGGGTCTAAACGTTCAAAGGTGTTTATACACGTTTTTGAACTTTCAACTCCTATCCTTGTAATTGATAAATTCCTGATCTTCTAATCCTTCAAGCCCTAGCACATCATCAATGACATGTGCATCCAAAATGAATTCTTTACCTCTAACCCAGCAACTTAACTCATTCTCCCTTATCGCAGCATTTGAATAAAACTCCCTAATCAGGGGTTCACACACTACAGGGAGATCACTCAGAAGCTTTTCCCATCCTCTTCCTTCAAAACAGCTGGGGATAAAGGATTGTCTTAAGTCCTCCAAATCTACAAATCTTTCTTGAATAATTCCTACTTTCAAGAAGATATCCTTGTATCTCTCAAAGTGTTGAACTGACCTAAACAGTTTAGAATCCATTTTCAATCTTTTGTCAGCCTTCTTTGTAGGAGTTTTCTTCTTCGAAGGTGAGGGAGCCATCTGTGAACAATCAGAAGAGGCCACAACAGCATAGAACAATATATGTGTAGAACTAGTCAGTACCATGTAATTAACAAAGAAATTTCAGCCACACAGATGGACTTGAACACTTAAACAATAAGCTACTTAGATCAACCACATGGATAAACAAGCCTAAAATAGGAAACACAAGAACAACAGGGAGAATGCAGGGGAGAATAAAATCAGCAGATATAAAAACTATCCTAAAGGCAGATATATGTCAATGAGACATATAATGGAAAAATGATATGACTCATAATCAGCATTGTGAAACTAACAGATGCTCCCAATAGATTTACACAATAGAACATGCACATTCAGCACAGTAAAACTCACATCCTCAAACGGAACATTTTGAAACAACTCAACAGCTCAAGTTCAGATAAAATAAAAGAAACACTTAGCTAAGCACAGGATGAAGATCAAAAAAGAAACAACTAAGATCATATCAAACTCTAGCAACAGCATCCGCAAGCTAAGCATGAACATAGAGCAATAGCCGAAACACAAACCCATCTCTAAAACATAAACAAATGCGAAAAATCAAGGGGGAAAACACAAAATCAAGTAGAAATGAGTTCAAAACTGAAAACCCATACCTGTGACTTGAAGAATTTGAGCAGAAAATATGCAACAATGGAGATTGGAAATGGGAGCACGGAGTGTTTGGGAAGGAGATAGTTTAGAGAGAAGATGAATAGTCACAAAAGTTCGAGGGAAAACTGAAAAAGATTTAAAAACTACCCCTATTTTTGCCAAACACGCGTTTTTCGTGACTTGATTGAGTCGCCACAGAGTCGCCAGTTCAAGCCGTCAAAACACTCGAGGACAAAAATTTGAAAAAATTTTTTAAGTGTTTTTCGCGACTGGAAGGTCTACCCACGGGTGAGTCGCGAGCTGAGCCGCGAAAATCTCTGAGTAGCCCTCGCGACTGGACCTTCCACTCGCGAACAAGTCGCCAAAAATGATCCGCGAAGACGCGACTGAGGCACGCGACTTGACATACCCGCGACTGAGCCACCAAAACAGGGCAAAACTGGATTTTTGAAATTTTCAGATTTTTTCAAACAAAATACTTTCCAAAAACACCTAAAACACTCAAAAATCTTTTTTGTGCTTGAATTAACAAAGATTGAGCATGTGAAAACACATTTCATCAAGTACAATCACACAAATGAATATGGCATTTATTGAACATAAACTTGTGTGTTGTGTGTGAATATCAACAATGAGATAGTTCTTAGTCTAATGTGAAGCTTTAATGATCAATTCAACCAAGAGATACACAATTAGCACTAGATCATGTGACCCATCTCAATTATAGAAATATGTATATATGACCTCCTACAAAACTTGATAACATAACTTGGAGCTTTACATTTGACTCCACTTTTAATCATAACATTTGATCTTTTTAATCTTTTGAGGCAATCACCTCTCATTGTGAGAGTGATATTTGATATTTCACTTTAATGAATAAGCCTTTGGCTTTTTGAATAAACATTTTCTTTAATATAAGGTCGCTTATCCTTTTTCCTAGTCGAATACTAGAATGTGCGACAGGCTTTTGCAGCTCACTATCTCTTTTCATTTGGAGATTTACATTTGGTGAGCTCTTTTTAGCAAAACAAAAATAAAGAGTGGGAAGATATATAGACACAAGTCTATGCATGTTTCAAGATCAACATAACCATTCACTAATCATCTATGACAAGTTTGAAGATCTATTTACAACAATCACATAGATTTCAAGATTTTTCCCACAGTGATATGAGTGCAAAGAAACAAGCAATGCTCGAAAATGCACAAAGCCATTAGCACAAAGGTACAAGGCAAAACAAGTTTTGAGACAAAAACTCAACAATGTTAATCAAACTTTTTGATTTTCTAATTTTTATGTGATTTTTGGATTTTTGACACTAGAAGAAAAAGATTGATCAAAAACGAAATAAATTAAAAGTATGCACAAGTAAACAAGCAAACACCCAACAGCAAAAATACCAAGCAAACAAATAAACATCGTCGCAAAGCATAGGAAGTATTAATGCATGGACATGTTGTAATGCTTATGCATGAGTACCCTTTTTCACCCACACGTCACTTGCGTTTGGGGTGATTTCCTTATAGGATTGGGTACGGGAGTTAGGGCTTTCAAACCTTCGTGAGAAGCTTTCCAAGCAGTTGGTGAATGCACCAATCATCTTCATCATGTTCATCATTCCGGGATCACCATTCTAATCTCTAGATTGTTCACCTGCCCAATTTCTTCTATCATTTCTAGGTCCTCCTGACCTTTGAGGAGTTGCACTATTCTTTGCTCTCAGCTTTTGGCAATTTGGTAGAGTATGCCCTTGAAGTCCGCAATAATGACACACATAAGTTGCTCTAGGACCTCTTTGTGGTCGTGGGCATGACTTGGCACGAGAGTCAGACCTGCCCACAGATTGATTACGGGGATTCAACAACCGTTGGTTCACCACATTCTTCTTCTCCTCCATCTTGAGCTTCTCATCAGTAAGGTCAACTACAACTGGGTCTTTGGCCTTTACAAACTTCACTTCTTTAGTGACATTTCCAGATGAGCTACTTCCTCCGGTATATCCCAATCCGAATTTGTCTGAAAAGCTCTTTTGAGATGAAATAACATCATCTAGCTTCTTGGTGGTGACCCTCTCTATTTTAGCATTTGCTTGCATAACCTCATGCTCAAGAAATCTCACTTTTGTGTAAGCTTCGGACAGCTCACCATTCAGTGTTTCTATCTCACATTTAGCCTCCCTATATCGGATTAGGAGACTTTTGTAGTCCTCCTCTGCCTTCTTCATTTTTCTCACAGCAGCCTTGGCCACCCTTGTGTACTCACCCGACTTCTCCAAGAGTGAGTTATAATTCTCTTGAAGATTTGTTGTGCTTTCATCTTCTTCAGCATCTGATTCTTCAACAATTCCCAGTGATTCATCATCACTATGTTCTCCAAGGTCTCGTACAAGCAGATTCAACTCATCTGAAGACTCAACATGAGCAATAGTCATAAAAGCTGAATAGTTCCCCTCTCCATCACAGCTTTCTTCAGATTTTGAGTCAAATGAATTCGAGTCATTCAATGTCGTGGCATACACTTTGCCTTTCGATTTCAAATAATTCGGACATTCCTTCTTAAAGTGTCCATGCCCGTTACATTCGAAGCAAGTGACACCTTGTGTAGGTTGAGATTCTTTTCCATCTTTCTTTTTGAATTCCCTTTTCTCCCTTCCAGAACTTTGGAATTTTCTTTTATCATCAAATTTGCCATTATTTTTGAATTTCAAGAACTTTCTGAAATTTTTGACAAGGTATGCAACATCTTTGTCAACCACATCTTCTCCCGATGAGTCTTGATCTTCCACCTTCTCATTAATGGTCTTAAGAGCAAGAGATTTACTCTTCCGTTGATTGGGCAGCGACACCTCATAAGTCTGAAGAGAACCAACCAGCCCCTGGACTTTGATGTCATCAAGGTCCTTGCTCTCTTCAATCGCCGTCACTTTAGCACGAAAACTTTCCGGCAATGATTGAAGGATCTTCCTTACAATTTTTGAATCCTCCGTTTTCTCTCCCAAGTTGAACTTGCTGACAACCACCTCATTTAGCTTCCCATAGAAAGAGTCAAAAGACTCATCCTCACTCATTTTGAGCTCCTCAAACCGAGTGGTCAGCATTTGCAACTTGGTGTCTTTCACTTTCTTCGTGCCTTCATAGGTGGTTTCCAAAATCTCCCATGCTTCTTTGGCAACGGTAATGTGAGAAATCCTGTGAAATTCATCTGGAGACACACCATAGAAAATAGCATTGAGTGCTTTACTGTTAGCATTAGATGCAGCAAGTGCTGCCTTATCCCAAGTGGATTTGGCTGCCTCAGGTTTGGTCCAACCAATCTCAACAGCATCCCAAACGAATTCATCAATAGAACACGGAAAAGCTCTCATGCGAACCTTCCAAAAAGCATAATTACTACCATCAAAATATGGAGGTGCATTTAGGGATTGAGACCGATCCATCTCAAAAGGGAGTCAAGGATCACACAATGGAATGAAACCAATAATAGTGTACCCGCTCTGATACCAAATGAAAGTTCAATTATGTGTATAAACACCCTTGAACGTTTAGACCCCCAAATTACAACTTAACCAATTCAAGCATTATGTCAAACAACTAGTGTGTGGAAACTTAACATAAGCTATAATACGGAATTGGTAAAAACTATCTAAGCCAAATTAAAACACAATCTACAGCAGATAATAAAAAGGCAAAGATAGAGAGAAAGGAAGATGCAAACACAAAGACAACACTCGATGTGTTATCGAAGAGGAAACCGAAGCCCTCGGTGTAAAACCTCTCCGCCGCCCTCCAAGCGGTAAACAATCCACTAGAAAATACAGTTGGGATACATGGACAGCAATAGACCCTCCAAGCCTAATCTACCCAGTGCACCTAAGCCCTCCAAGCTTCTTGCTCCAACGAGGTTGCGCCGAACCTTTTTCTTCTCTAGCTTCCCGGATTCCGCCACTAGACCGTAGCATCAACCAATGAAGATTGGTTCCTTCTTGATTGCTTCCCAGAAATCCAAACAGCTCTCTCACAGTAATGATAATGGTGAGAACCAGGTTTGGTATAATGCCTCTCAAGGATTTGATAATGGAGAGGAAGAGAGTTGAGGAATTTGAAGAGATTCTAATGTATAGATTGTGGGTGAATCAATCTTGTTTTTCTTTAGGGTTTCTCTCTCAAAATTCTCTCTGGAAGCTCTCTTACAATCGTGGGTAAAAGGGGTATTTATACTGGAATGGGAGAGGAATGTGAAACGTCAGGTTTTACAAAACAGGGGTGGCCTGCGGCTTGACCTCGCGGCTTGACTAAGTCGCGAGATCCAGTCGTGAGATAACCGTATGACTAGTTGTCCTGTTTTGTCCTGTAGTGCTCTAGCTTGCATGACTGTTCACCTTCCAGCATGCTTGGCACGTGTGCTGCGTCTGGCGGCTTGCGGCCGCGAGTCACCCCCGAGGCCAAGCCGCGAGTCTCTGTTTTCTTGCATACTCTTGAGCAAACTTCACTCTATCTCACTCACTACTCTTACATCAAACCCACCTAAATACAGGGTTACTAAATGCTGAAATACAAGCAAATTTGACATGGAATAAAGCCAATTAGGTGGTTAAATAAATTCAACCTTACAAAATTTATCTTTATTTTATTTATTTATAAAGATAATTATCCATAAACTTTGAATAGAAAATTTATCTTTATCATGTGGGCTAAATGACATGTGGCAAATTTCAATATGTCAATGTAATATCAATTTAGATGACACATGTCATCATTTGATTTAATTAATTTAATGACATTAATTCAGAATTTGCCACTAAATTTTAATGTGGCATTTTATAATTGGCTTTAAATTTTGCCTCCTACAGGTACAAGTAATTAATAAGCAGAATTATTAAGGGCATAACCGAATTAGATCCCAGGTTACTATATACAGCTTATATACTGATGTGTAATAAATGTAATTAATAGACGTCAAACACCTAATAAATTAATGTTTGAATTGTATTTTACTGATTTGTGATACATCAGTTCATAAATTCTACCAAATTTGAAGTATATATCTCTAGCATCACTTGTTCAAAGGTAATGCTTGCTTTACCTGGTACACAATGCAATGGTATCTTTTCTTTTTTGGGACAACACAGGTGTTGAGAACTCTTTGAGCACATAATTATTCTCCAACGAGTGTATAATCCCTATCCCACAAATATATAACAAGTAAAATATAGAGAAGAATTTTGTAGAGTAGTCCCAAAATATTGATTAGAAATTTTGATCTTCAGATATCATAAGTGTCATAGGTACTAAGAACTACCATTTATTGTCATTTTATTAAAATATTCATATTATCCTATGAATATTTGGAAGGGGAAAATAGAACTTTGAGAACATTTATGTTGATTCAACCATCTCTTTTCCGATTTGCCTAGTTGACTTGTATGTTTTCAATACCAACTAATTGCACAATACCTCTAAGTTACTCATCTCTTTTGTGCCATTCAGGACTTATTAACAGGCGGATCCTAAAAGAAATAAATGAGAATGTATCGAACATATTTCATCTTTCGTGTGTTAAAACTCAAAACTTCGAAGAACTTTTTTTAGGATTCAAGTGACTATCATGAACAATGTAGTGGGCCTTCCCTTCTTCTATCACTTCAAAAAGATTTGGAAGTAACTCTAAGGGGTTGACTTAATGATTCCTAAGGCCTCATGATATTCATGAGATCCTAGATTCAAAAACCTCTTACCAACATTTTGGGGACACACCTATGAGATTCCTCCCTGTAATAACCCGGCACGTAAGGGATGGAAAGATTGCATACACCCGAGGATAGTCAAATACTTGAAGAGATCTAGACACCCCCATTGGTCAAAAAAAGAAAGATGTAGAAGTATTTTTTTTTTTTTTTTTTTTTATCATAACCCAATTGAGAGAGTATGTTACATCAATGTAAAATAGTGACTGGAATGTACGACTATAGAAATACAGAAAGAAATGTTAAGTTCCCAACATTTTCACAAAACTTTCATAACAAATCATAAATAACAAGTTGTTATTAGTTCTAATTTGAACTCACAACTTAAATTACTTTTTTATCCACCCGTAACTGGCAATAACAACATGTAATTAAAGATTTGTTATGAAAATGTAGTGAATATAACATTTTTTAAATATAAATCCTCAAATATAAATCCTCTACCAATCATAACTTATTGTCTTTCTCTAAAAAAAATCATAACTTATTGTTATGTATTATTTTAACTTTCCTTATAAAATACACAAGTTTAAAATATCTTTATTGTATTCCTCATACGTTTTTCCTAATATATAGAGGTTCGTCCCTCTTTCCTTATAAAATAACAAATATATACTCTCTTCTTTAGATCATTCACATCAGTCTCACCAATTTAATATTTTAGCAAAAATTTATTTAAACTCAACCAAAACAAGCATGCATCAACCTCACTAAATTAACTTAAGTTTTTAAAGAGGATAGTCTCATCTGTATGTGTAGTGAGCCTTTATCCTCATTACATTAAATTTCAATGTTGATAAAGTATTGAGGCTGATGTATGTGTATGAAAATAATAGATAGCTAAACTAGCAAAAGTAGAGTTTTTTAGATTAATTTAGCTAAATATTTGAGGAGACTGATGTGAATGCTCTTAGCTTTTGGTTTCTCGCTTTCTCCTTGTACATTTATATCCCCATTCAAACCTCAATGGTCAATACACTTAATTCGACCTTATTAAATTAAATGAGCCTTTGCATTATTCCTTAAACAATATTATCTTAGCATGTTTCTTCCAAAATGTGTAGCTTATTTACCATTACCTTATTAAATGAGTCTTTTAATATTATCATAATGGACAAAATTTATATACAGTATCTTAGGTACTATTTCTTAGGTCCCCCTCTTAAAATTAAGCAATGTGACTATTTAACTAAAAAATATACTTCTATCTCAAGAGAAAAAATCCACATAGCAAAATTTTAAGAAGGGACCTAAGGAACAGCACCTAAGTCTTGCTTTATCATAATTATTGCATAAAATTTGTCATAAATATTACATAAAAGTATGCCTTTTAAAATTGGAAAATTATTAGGTACTTCCGGAGTACCATAAATGCGTACTCCCCTTTCTCATATGAATGGTTGGTCCCACCATGAATTTAATTAGTGGGACCTACCATTCATGTGAGAGGAGGAAGTACGCATTTATGGTATTCCGAGAGTACACAATAATTTCCCTTTAAAATTATTTATTTTAACCACCACATACCTTTAACATAATGTTCATTTCACAAAAACAAGCTCCACGTAAAAGCTTCACGCAAAAAAAATACTCTTTAAAGAACCATAAAAAGTCCGTTTCCTTTCAATCAGGACGCATAACAACATTTCCTTACAATCAAATATTCCTTCATTCATAAGCAAGAGAACATCTAGACGTCATGATCAACAAATCCACCCTAATTATAAGACGCATTCGCTGGCTGCACTATTAATTTATACTATATACAAGCACTTACTCAGCTGCCATTTACACAAATAGTTACTCCAACTAACAACATTTCCTTACAATCAAATATTCCTTCATTCATAAGCAAGAGAACATCTAGACGTCATGATCAACAAATCCACCCTAATTATAAGACGCATTCGCTGGCTGCACTATTAATTTATACCATATATAAGCACTTACTCAGCTGCCATTTACACACATAGTTACTCCAACTATATATTCCAAACCCCTTTCAGAGAAGTGGGTTCCAGTTAGCTCAACTGGTAAAGTCTCTGATAGTTGTATAAGATATCTGGGGTTCAACTAATTGGTGTCTTTGGTCTGATGATAAAGAGCTACCATCAGGAACGGACGCTGTAAGTTGAAACTCTAAAAAAAAAAAAAAAAAAAAAAAAAAAAAAAAAAAAAAACCCCTTTTATTGAAGAAATTGCAAGAAAACTTGTCCATTCACAATTCGCAAAGAAGAAAAATGGTTGATCAAGCGAACAAACAGGTGTACCCTTCAGTACCAGCAGATAGGCAATTTAGAAGAACTGATGAAAACATTGAAGACTCTGGCCCTTTAATACCTGATCATGTGCTCAAGCGAAAGAAAAGGATCAAGTTAGCCATATATATTTCTGCTTTTGTTGTGTTTGAGATCATGATCATCACGGTCTTTGCACTCGTTGTGATGAAAGCTAGGACCCCCAAGGTCAGGTTAGGCACTAATGTCACATTCCAGAACTTCGAAACTGGAACCCAAGCAAGACCTTCCTTCGACTTGAGCTTCACAGCCCAAGTTCGGGTTAAGAACACAAACTTTGGTCCCTACAAATTTGATAGCACCAATGCCACCTTTATGTACCAGGGTGTGACAGTGGGGCAAGTCACTATTCCTAAACATACGGCTGGGATGCGTTCGACAAAAAAAGTTACTGTCACAGTTAATGTAAATTCAAACGCCCTGCCATCCACTACCAAACTTGGAAGTGAGTTAGGTGCTGGGGTTTTAACTCTAAACAGCCATGCCAAGCTTAAGGGGAAAGTGGTGTTCATGCTTGTGATGAAGAAGAAGAAGTCAGCCGAAATGAATTGCACTATGACCGTTGATTCGTCAACAAAGGCGGTCAAATCTATGATTTGCTAGTCAGCATAATTGCTGTTCAGCTTCATTCTTCTGCTTCCCAAAACAAATAAATAAATAAAATCTAAATTCAATTTTTTATCCTTTCTTTTAAATATTTACAATACACTGCTGCAACTAGTATATGAGGAGATGTCAATTAAGTTAAAAACTTTTGTAATTTTATCATTTTATAAGATTTGCTGTTTGTTGTATTTATTATAATTTTGTGCATATACATATTTATTGACCACAATTTAATATTTGAGAATATATCTTCCGTGAGAATTGATAATTTTTTTTTTCCATATTGAATAGTAATATCAATATGTCACACATGCCAAAAAAAAAAAAAAAGAGAGAGAGAAAAAAAAATCTTCACCATAGGCTGAGAGACCAATTCATCTACAAACAACCAAGCAGGATCATTAATTAAGGACCGAATTAGATTCCAGAAAAAACTAGTTAGGGATTTAACATAAACTTAGGTTATCATTTGTTACAAGTTAACAATAAAATCAAATATTAAATTGGCACCAAATCGTCCCAAAATATGAAGATTTATAGTATGCAATCAGCATGTGCTAGAATTTAAAATTTGTCAACTAATTATTATGTTTGAGCATAAACTTATTTTAGTTTATTTTATTTTATTTCAGAGTCATGTTAATTAGTGCATAAATTAATCTGTCAAGCATTTGTGATTCCCTTGTCCGAAAATGATGCTTACATTACATTCAATGGGACGGTTCACGGTTGAATGTAATTCTATTGGTAAAATCGGAACAATTTTATCAATTTTTTTTCTTTTTCTTTTTCTTATTTCTTTCTTTCTTTCTTTCTTTATTTTTTGAGATGAACTGCAGATAATTAATTTGTACCTCCTACAGAATTGCATCTCGATCTAATCTAGCATCAAGTAAGCAGTTTTGGAAAGGGCTATGAAATTTGAGTATTAAATAAGATTAAGCACTTTGCCTGGTGTGCACGTAACAATGTTTTGCCAACAATGGCTAATCTTCATCGATGACACATTATCCCGAATGATATCTGTGAGATTTCCAAGGTTCAACCTGATCACCAGATTCATGCACTATGGTCATGTAAAGAAGTTGAAGCTGTATGGGGCTCTTTCCAATGGGCTCACCATGCTGCCTCCCCACCCCCTGTGAACTTTGCAGATCTGCTAGCTAAAGTTATGCAGATGCATGATGACTTCTAGGAAAGAAATTTTCACTCTTTGTGCATGGTGTTTATGGAATCGTCGAAACACTATACGGCTTGGCCTCCCTATGCAACCATTGTCTAGTATTAGTTCCATTGCAGGTAGAATGCTTTAAGAATTTCTTGCTGTCCAAGACCCGCCCCCAGCAGCACCTTCATCCGTGCCCCAGCACCAATGGCGTCCCCCTGATCTTCACAGTTTCAAGGCCAATTTTGATGCGGCGGTCTTCCAAGCAACCAACACAGCGGGAATTGGTGTAATCATTAGAGATAGCAATGGAGAAGTAATTGGTGCTTTATCAATGCCAATCCCGCTTTCTCAATCGGTGGCAAAATTGGAGGCTCTTGCTTGTCGACGGGCAGTGCAATTTGCTTTGGAAATTGGCTTAAGGAGGGTGACATTTGAAGGTGATTCGGTGACAGTTATTAATTCAATTGACCGTGGGTTTCCAGAATTTTTTCCATAAGGGAATATTATTGATGACATTCGGTTTCAAGCTTCTGCTTTTCAATTTTCATGTTTTTGTCATGTTAAATGCAATTGTAATATTGTGGCTGTTGCTCTAGCAAATAGGCTAAACATTGTGTGGGGTTGCAGGTTTGGTTGGAAGACCTACTTGAAGATATTACCCAATTAGTCTTATTTGATGTTCATTGAGTTATTTTTAATAAAGCCCCAGGCTGGTTTCTCAACCCCCCCACCCCCCCAAAAAAAAAAAGAAAAAAAAGAAATAACATCATGAAATAGCATGTGGAAAAATAGAAAAACTGACTCATAAATCATTTTGAGAACATGTCTCCCAACTTATTTTAGCACTCCAATCCCCACTAATAAAGGAAGCTTTAAGTTGTATATTAGGTTATATATAATGGGAGACTCTTGATATAATACTCCTAAAATCACATGAATTTTTTACTTATTATAATAATGGCAAGACTTAGGTACAATACATAAATGTTGTTCCTTAAGTTTTGTCATGTGGATTTTTTCTCATGAGATGAAAGTATATTTTTTTTAATTAAATAGCCACATGGCAAAATCTTATGAGAAGAACCTAAGGAACAACATCTAAAATACTATACGTAAGTTTTGTCCTTATAATAAAGTCACAGTTTCTCATTGTTTTTGGAGATTGTGTGTACAATGTGTGCAATAAGAGATGTGCACTAAACATTTCCCTTTCACTTACTCCTATTATACTAGGAGTCTCCCAACTAGGTTGGGTAACCACTAACTTCACAACTCAAGGGTAAAACATAAAGAGTTCATAGTAGGTTTAACATATTTAATTTCATAGCATATTTTCAAGTATAATAACTTTCAACAACCAAATTTTCACAAAATTTTCAAAATTCATTGTTAATAAGATTTTCTATCAATTTCCTAAATAACATAAACAAAGAAGAAGCACCTTTAAAATTTCCACACAATTCAATAAATTCATGAATTCCATTATCAAATGATAAAATCAAAGCTGATCATGTGTTCTAAGATAACAAATTATGCATTTTTTTTTTTTTTTTTTCATATTGAAACTAACATGATGCATTTTTTCATAAATCACTAAATAACAACAACAATTCATATAGTACTTTTTATAAAAACCATCACACATATATATATATATATATATATATATATACTAGACTCATCACACGAGCTTTGCGTGTGCAAAAATGCTTTTTTTTTTTTTTTTTTTTTTTTAGTGTTATAATGTTTAAAATGCTTTTTTTTGTATTTTTTGATTTCCTTTTTTTTTTTTTTAATAAAAGTATTTGAATTCAAATAGATAACAAATACAAATAGGTATCAAACATTTGAATAAAAATGAGAATAACGGTTTTTTTTCCCCTTCTGTACATGAGATAGAATTACTCTTTTAACCCCTTTTTTTTTGTAGGAAAAAAAAAATTAAACTAAAGGTTATGTTATTTTAGAATTTGTATGAAGATATTTTGGTATGTCAAAAATTGAAGACAAAACAGGAGAATCATCTTATTAGTAGTAGTAGTAGTAAAGAGTGTGTGTGTGTGTATATGAGTACAATGTTCCAAAATGTGTTTTTTACCTTCAAATGAAGTATACAAAAAATTTTATTTTTCTATGGTATATAAATAGAATGTAGGCAAAAATCACATTTTCATCCCTACATTTTCACGCGATTCTCGCTTTGGTCCCTATCTTTTATTTTCACCGCTTTTAATCCCTAACTAGAAAAATGTCTTTCATTTTAGTCCTTTCCATCAATGCCCTAACGGCAAATTCCTATGTGGCAGACGGAATTATTAAAATAATAATAAAAAATTTATTTTAGCATTTAAAAATGCCATGTCAGTATCTAAATTAAAAAAAAAAATTTATTTTATTAATTTTAACTAAATAAAAAAATTTTAAAACAGAAAAAAAAAAAATCACCTTAATTGAGATCTAAATGTGTCTTGAACAAGAACAATAAGAACATAAACTCAGATCTAAGAACACAAAATTAAGATCCATAAATCACAAAACCAGAAAAGAGAAAGTTGTGGTGATCAAAATCATAAACCAATTCTCTACTTGCTTACTAAGAAAATCATAAACCAAACTAAAAAGTAGAATTACACATTCAATATATTAGCTTGAGCTCCAAATTTTCCAAATTCAAATTATTTAATTAGAGATTTCGTCCACTTTCCAAGCAACAGATTTTCTAACAGGAAAAACCACAACTACAACACAAACAGAATTAAAAAATAAAAAATAAACAGCAAATTCCATTACTTGAATCTGAGAGTGCGAAATTACAGAAATACAACCTAAAAACAAGGAACGAAATCCAGATCTAGAGGTAAGATCTACAACAACCACCACAACTAAGTACACAAATCTAATCATAATCTCAAGATTCTTAACCACCAAACCCATAGAGAGTCCTTCCTTGCCTCTTCAAGGCATAGACAACATCCATGGCCGTCACGGTCTTCCTCCTTGCATCCTCAGTGTAGGTCACGGCATCACGGATCATGTTCTCCAAAAGGATCTTGAAGATGCCACGTGTCTCCTCGTAGATCAAACCACTGATACGCTTCACTCCACCCCTGCGAGCCAAACGACGAATTGCAGGCTTTGTGATCTCCTGGATGTTATTGCGAAGAACCTTACGATGTCATTTCACTCCTCCCTTGCCCAAACCCTTGCCTCACTTTCCACGCCCAAACATTTTTTGAGAAATTGAAAGAACAAAAGAGTTTTCTGGGATTTGAGATTTGAAATTGGAATTGGTTGTGATTTTGATGCAAAAGTTGTGGTGTCAAGTGCAGCAAGGAGGTTGAATGTGTAATTCTACTTTTTAGTTTGGTTTATGATTTTCTTAGTAAGCAAGCAGAGCACTGGTTTATGATTTTGATCACCACAACTTTCTCTTTTCTGGGTTTGTGATTTTGGATTTTAATTTTGTGTTCTTAGATCTGGGTTTGTGTTCTTGTTATTCTTGTTCAAGACACACTTAGATCTCAATTAATGTAATTTTTTGTTTTTATTTTTGTTTTTTATTTTTTATTTAGTTAAAATTAATAAATTAATTTTTTTTTTAATTTAGATGCTAACATGGCATTTTTTAATGCCAAAATAAAAAAAAAAATTATTATTATTTTAATAGTTCCGTCTGCCACGTAGGACTTTGCCGTTAAGGCATTGACGGAAAGGACTAAAATAAAATGCGTTTTTCTAAATGAGGACTAAAAGCAGTGAAAATAAAAGATAGTGACCAAAGTGGAAATCGCGTGAAAATGTAGGAACGAAAATGTGGTTTTCGCCTAGAATGTAATATGTGTTGGATTGTGTGGCCAAATAGGCCAAAATATGAATTTTGAATTGTGTGACCAAATTACCCACAATATGTATGTGTGTAATGGTCTTAAGAAATTACCTTACACAATGTTGTACATAAAATTATTTGAATGATGGAATTGCATGTTTGGCCATGATTGACTATGTGGTGTTTGACATGGTTAAACATGCAATTGAGATTTCTCAAGGATAATGAGTTGTGAGTGAGAGTAGTGAGATGGATAAGAGACAGTTGAATTTAGCGTTTAAATAAACATTAGAGGCTTTAACATTCATGTCCTAATTTGTAGGAACTAAAATGAACATTGTCAACTTTTGTTTGACTTTAAATATCCCACTTGAGCTCTTTGGATAAGATAACCACACAAAAATCCTATAGAATGAAAAATTTACTACAACCCAAACACTATTTCACTCTTATATCTCCATTTATTTATACGTTTTTAGATATTCATTGTTTTTACTAATTAAGAGTTATATTTCAATTTTACTTTAATATGTGAGGTGATCCTACTTTGGAAGTGGAATGATGGGAAAAAAAAAATTAGGGTTGAAGACAAATTTTCAGAATCTTGCCTGAGTTAAATTCAATTCCCTCAAGCAAAATGATTGTGCTCGCAAATGACAATCAAAGTGCATGCAAACTTTCTTCTAACATATTTTACGTATACTAAAAATTTTGTCCAAATGAAATCTTTGACTAATTAATTGTAGTTTTCAAAATTATGTTGAAAAATGAGCCAAAATGACATATTTCTATTCTTAACAACAAGTAACTAACGTGCTGATTGAGACACAAACCTACTCCCCACACCATATAGACGTACAAGTTCTTATGCCTTCCACCCAACCATGGAGATTGATTGGTTTATACGGATACTCGGAGGAACAGTTGAAGCCCTAAACATGGAGATTAATGAGGCACCTGTATAATTGGTCTACTCTTCCATGGCTATGCGTTGGAGACAATAACGAGATATTGGTCTCCAAGGAAAAGAATGGACGGCATCCCAGACCATTACCACTGATGCTTGCATTTCGAAACACCTTGTTGGCTTGCAGACTGATTGATCTTGGCTACCATGGTTACGAGTATACATGGCGGAATGGGCGTGAGGGAGAAGATTTTGTCAAGGAAAGACTGGATAGGGTGTGTGCTTCCTTGGGCTAGTCAGAACTATACCCAGCGGCAAAAGTGCACCACTTGACAGTGTCTTACTCCGACCATGACCCGATTCTAATCACCACATCTCCACAGAACGTCCAACACAACTGGAGGTGACAAAAGATCCACCAGTTCGAAGAGAAAAGGGTGGCCCATTTGGAGTGTGAAAAAATAATCTGAGATTCATGGACACAAACTCAGCCTTTGGGTTGCCCAATGTATTGCCTTTTCGAGAAAATTAAAGCTTGCAGAGCACACTTGGTTGCATGGAGTAAATCTACCTTCGGAAACACAAGAACCCGCCTAACAGAAAAGCAACAATTACTTGAGGAATTAGTGGCACAAGGGTATGAATCAAACCAGGAGCGCATAAATATATTGAGGAGGGAGATCAATGAACTGATACACCATGAGGAAGTGTATTGGAGGCAGCGGTCTAGGTCCATATGGCTTCCAACTGGTGATAAAAATACAAGATTTTTTCACCAAAGGGCTAGCCAAAGGAAGAAGAAGAACACCATAAAAGGTTTGCATGATAAAGATGGGGTGTGGCAAACAGATATGGGGAAAATTACCTCTATTGTTGAGGAGTACTATGATGACTTGTTTAAAGCCCAAACTCAAAGGCACATGGAAGGGGTGCTGGAAGTAGTTGAAAACGTAGTCACGGATGACATGGCCCAATCCTTAACACAACCATATTCAAAAGATGATGCAAGGAGAGCACTTTTCAGTATGCACCCATCTAAATCACCCAGACCGAATGGTATGACCCCTTTCTTTTTTCAAAAATTCTGGCATATTGTTGGTCATGATGTTACATTTGCTGTGTTATCTGTTTTACACTCTGAAAAATATTTGATGAAAATGAATTACACACACATTGTACTCATACCAAAAAAAAAAAAAAAATGACCCACAAAATATCATGGAGTACTGCCCCATAAGTTTGGGTAATGTTGTATCTCGAATTATATCCAAAGTGCTTGCAAATCGGGTAAAATCTTTTTTACCCAAAATTATATTTGATGCCCAAAGTCTTTTATTCCTGATAGACTAATCACAGATAATACCACGATGGCGTTTGAAATGCTACATCGAATGTGCTATAGGAGAAAAGGAAGAACCGGGCACATGGCAATCAAACTCAATATAAGTAAGGCTTACGATAGAGTGGAGTGGAGTTTTCTTCAAAGGATCATGCTTAAGATGGGACTACCATGATAATGGGTGAATTTGGCTACGGAAACAATTTGTACAGCATCCTATTCGGTACTTATCAATGGGGAGCCAAAAGGCCTCATAACTCCTACCCGTGGAATAAAGCAAGGTGACCCTTTGTCTCCTTACCTCTTCTTATTTTGTGTTGAGGGTTTATCTTCTTTGATCAGAAAGGTTGTGACTACAAATAGATTGAAGGGGATCCAAAGTTGCCGGGGCGGTGTTCGTATCTCTCACCTCCTCTTTGCAGATGATAGCCAGTTATTTTGTGAGGCTAAGATTACTGAATGCCAACAACTTCTTGACATCCTTACACAATATGTGGAAGCCTCGGGTCAAGCAATCAACAAAAAAAAAAAACCCCACAATCTTCTTTAGCAAGAACACTACTCCTAGAATCAAGGAGGAAATCCAGACTTTGTTGGGTGCTCAAGTCATCACAAACTATGAAAAATACCTTGGTCTTCCTATGGTGGGGGGAAAATCCAAGGTGAACACGTTTAAGGGCCTACAGGAAAGGATAACAAAAAGGGTGATGGAGTGGAAGGAAAAAACTATATCAAAGGCGGGAAGGGAGGTTTTGATCAAGACGGTAGCACAAGTAATACCCACTTATTCTATAAGTATTTTCAAATTCCCTAAGAAGGTGTGTGATGACATAAATTCGGTGTTGGCTAAGTATTGGTAAGGACAAACTCATAATGAGAAGAAGATCCATTAGATAAACTGGAATAGGCTATGCACCCCAAAAAACAAGGATGGAATGGGCTTTCGGAATATCCACACTTTCAATCTAGCCATGCTAGCCAAGCAAGCGTAGCGTTTGATCATAGGTACACAATCCCTTTTTTATAAGGTATATAAAGCCAAATATTTCCCTAACTGCTCATTTCTAGAGGCAAAGATTGGCCAAAATCCTTCTTTTGTGTGGCGTAGTTTGATGGTTACAAGGGATATTATCCTTGAGGGCTCAAGGTGGCAGATTGGTGATGGGTAGAGCATCAACATCCATAATCACAAATGGCTACCCCGCCACCACTCTTCAAACAGGGTGCTAACACGTCCTTAAAGGTGGGAGACCTTATTGACCAGCAAACCAATCAGTGGAACAGGCCCTTGATACAAAACACTTTCATGCAGTCCACACAGGAAGATAGCCTTAGCATCAAACTTGACGATCCCTAAATACTGGACATATTATTTTGTAAAGAAAACAAAGCCCAATACTTCACAATCCGATCTGCCTACCTTGTTGCCCTTCGTTTGAATTGTTAGTGTATAGCTTAGACTAGTTTAGCCCATTGGGCTTAGCCCAGTATACTGTACTTGTAGTTTACTCCTTTTACTTGTACTGCACACATACCTAGCCTATATAAGGCTCTCTATTGTACATTATTATATATACATCAATATACAGACTATTCAGTATTTCTCATACTTTATATTCTTAACATGGTATCAGAGCTATTCCTCTGACTTTCTGGTTCCTGTGGACATCTCCGTCGTTCTTCCGCTGCCCTCGCCTTCATCCAGTAGCCACTATCAGAAGCGAGTCACCGCCGTCACGCCCATAGTCCCAGCAACTCTCGGATCTCATCGTTCTGCTCATCCAACGGTCAAAGCAAAGGCATTGAGTGACAAAACAGACAATCCCGAACAAAACCCAACCAAGAAGGCCCAGAAAACACCTTAGATGCGCCTCCATGCGCCGCCTGAAGTTTCTGCCTCACGAGCACGCGCTCCACGCATCGCCACGCGCCGTCACTCTCCTCACGCGCCACACGCGCTAGATCACACGACCTCCACGTGCCCACACGCACTCACACGTGCCCACACGCTTGCTCTATTTCACGAACTGCCACGTCAGCCCTAGGGTGACGTCACACTGCCACGTCAGCACACGTCATCCGTTGACTGTTGACTTGACCAGACCAGATCGTTGACCGTTGACTTTGACCGTTGACCGTTGACCAAGTCAAAATTTTTCAACAGGACCTGTCTTGCTCAATTTTTCGTGTAGATTCTGATTTTGGGACTCGTTTCTACATTTGAGGTCTCTAAATCTCACTTTTTGGTCATTTTCTTCATTATGGCTCAACAAAGTGAACGAGATATCATACGTTCTATCACCATCGTGTTGGATAGTCCTACTAGCTATCATGCATGGTCTCAGAATATGACTATCTTTCTCAAGGGTCGTAAACTGTGGAGATATGTGACTGGTTCAATTCCTAAGCCAGTACCAAACCCTAAGTCCAAAACCACAGCTACTGAAGAGTCTTCCAAGACTGCTGTTACAACAGATGATTATGAAGAACGTCTAAAGGAATGGGAGAGTATTCAAAGTAAGATCTTGTCTTGGTTTATCAATACCTCTATTCCCTCTTTTCATAATCTTCTTCCTCGTCTTGAAACTGCTGAGGCTGCTTGGAAATTTTTGGCCGATCGCTATAACTGCACTAATGATTCAAGCTTGGAGTTTCACATTGAATCAAAACTTTATCAAATGCGCCAAGAGATAGGTCAGTCTATTTCTAATTTTTATTCTCAGACTTCTACTATGTGGGAACAACTCTTTGCTGCAGATCCTCCACTGGTGTGTTCTAAGGACATTGAGCTCTTTGTCAAATATTGGGATCGCCATAAATCTATGCACTTCATGATGGGTTTACGTGAGGATTTTGAGCCTACTAAGGCTTCTCTGCTTAGCCAGTCTCCTACTCCTTCTCTTGATGCTGCAGTAAAGGAGCTCATTTCTGAGGAGAATCATCGGCCTACTTATCACATGACATCATCTGATCATGTATTGGCTACACCCTCACCACAGCCTCCCATTGTTGCATTCACTGCTCCTCCATGAATAAACTCTGGGCGTCCCACCTCTCAGTCTTCCAAAGGTACTCACTGCAAGTTTTGCCGTGCCAAAAGCCATCACATCTCTGTTTGTTGCAAGCTATAGAAATTTGTACAAGAGCAGAATAAAGCTTCTCTTCCTCAGGCAGCTGCTGTATGTCCTTCAGATCCATCAGTTCCTACAAGTCCATCTTTGGCTTCCTCACTTACTACAACTGATATTGAGGCAGTTGTTCAATAGGTTTTATCCCGCACTTCCACTGCCCTTCTGTCACCTCAGGTAAACAACCTTGGTTTTTTGATACTGCATGTTGTAACCATATGACTCCTGATGAATTCCAATTTTCTGATAAGGCACCCTTAGAACATCCAATCACCATTTACACTGCTGATGGAACTCCTATGCCTGTTAGTCATAAAGGAACAATCTCTTCTCCTTGTTTATCCCTTACTGACACTTTTCATATTCCAAAGTTATCCCTCAATTTGCTTTCTGTTGGTCAACTTTGCGAATTAGGCGTAGATATTCTATTTACTAATCATGGTGTGGATGTGCAGGATCCCCGGTCGGGTCAAGTGCTTGGGACAGGCCGTATGGTTGGTCGAATGTTTGAGGTTCATGACTTGAAGATTCCTTCACAAGTTGTTTCTGCAGCTGCTACCACTGCCACCTCCTCACCTGATCTATGGCATGCTCGTCTTGGTCATCCATCCTTATCTTGTCTTCAGTTGTTAGCTTCTCAAGGTCATTTAGGTTCAGTTCAGTTTCAAAAATTTGATTGTACTTCTTGTCATTTTGGCAAACAAACAAAATTGCCCTTTAATAAAAGTGACTCCTTTTCTTCTGCCCCTTTGATCTTATACATTCTAATATTTGGAGTCCTGCACCTGTTCCCATTGAGGGGGGATCTAAATATTTTGTCATATTTGTGGATGATTTTTCTCGATATACTTGGATTTATCTACTTCACCATAGGTCTGAACTTGTGTCTATTTACCAAACATTTCATAAAATGATTGAAACACAGTTCAATTGCACCGTTAAAGTATTTCGGTCAAATAATGCTCAAGAATATAATGATAAATCTTTCCTATCCTTTTTAGACAGTCATGGTACTCTTCCTCAGCGGTCTTGTCCTTACACCTCTCAACAAAATGGTCGTGCAGAACGAAAACATCGTCACATTCTTGATGTTGTCCGTACCCTTCTCATTTCTGCCTCTCTTCCTGAGCGCTTTTGGGGTGAGGCCGCACTCACTGCTGTGCACACCATTAATTGTATTCCTTCACCAACTACACATAACAAATCACCATTTGAGCTTCTCTATGGTCAAACTCCTGACGACTCCTCTCTTCGGGTTTTTGGTTGTGCTTGCTTTATCTCTCTTCCTCCTCATGAACGAACAAAGCTCCAACCTCGTACTCGTCTCTGTTGTTTCCTTGGTTATGGTGTGTCTCAAAAAGGGTTTTGCTGCTATGATCCCATTTCTCATCGCCTTCGTGTCTCCCGTTATGTTGAGTTTTGGGAACATCGTCCTTTCACGAGTCTTCAGCAGTTTCCTGCATCTTCTTCCTTAGAGTCTCCCATTTTTACTGATCTTTTCCTCCCTCTCTATCCTGAACTTGTAGAGGATTCTTCAACATCGGCTGCCTCTCTAGACGACTCATCTCCGGTTCTGTCTCCGGCATATGACCCGCCTGTCTTGGATCCTGTGGCACCACCCTCTCCTAAGTCTCTTGTTGGTCCTGAACTTCGTCGTTCCACTCGGGTAAGCATTCCTCCCCTTTATCTCACTAATTATCATTGCTTTCTTGCTCTTGCCACCCTCTATGAACCTCACCCCTATCGTGAGGCCCATACTGACCCTCATTGGCAGCAAGCTATGAATGAAGAACTAGATGCCCTTCATAAGAATCACACTTGGGATATGGTTGATTTGCCTCCTGGTCAGTCTGTAATAGGTTGTAGATGGGTTTACAAGATCAAGACCAAAGCTGATGGATCTATTGAACGATACAAGGCTCGCCTAGTTACCAAGGGCTTTACTCAGGAGTATGGTATTGACTATGAGGAAACATTTGCTCCTATTGCTCGCCTTACATCTGTTAGATGTCTCATTGTTGTGGCTGCTGTTCGCCGTTGGCCTCTTTATCAAATGGATGTGAAGAATGTTTTCCTCAATGGAGACCTCCATGAAGAAGTGTACATGCAACCACCCCCTGGCTATCCACACTCAGGCAATCAAGTTTGCCGCCTTCGCCATGCTCTTTATGGCCTTAAGCAGGCTCCTCGAGCTTGGTTTGAAAAGTTTAGCTCAGTTGTTGCTCAGCAGGGTTTCACTTCGAGTCCTCATGACACTGCTCTCTTTGTTCGAAGATCCTCTGCTGGTATCACTCTTATTCTTCTTTATGTTGATGATATGATTATTATTGGAGATGATTCTGCAAGTATCCGCTCTCTTCAGCACTTCCTTAGTTAGCATTTTGAGATGAAAGATCTAGGCACTCTTAGTTGTTTTCTTGGGCTTGAGGTTACCTTATCCTCTGATGTATACTATCTTTCCCAATCTAAATATGGTTCTGATCTTCTCTCCAAAGCTGGTGTCACCGATAACAAGACTGTTTCCACTCCTTTCGAATACAATGCAAAGCTCACACCCTTGGACGGTGAACCTATATCCAATGCTACTCACTATCGTCAGTTGGTTGGCAGTTTGATCTATCTCACTGTTACTCGTCCGGATATTTCACATGCCGTGGGTATGGTTAGTAAGTTCATGGATGCACCTCATTCTGTCCACTATGCTGCTGTTCTTCGGATTCTCCGATATGTCAAAGGCACACTTTATCATGGTCTGCATTACTCCTCTCGATCTTCTCTTGAGCTTCATGCTTATTCAGATGCTGACTGGGCAGTTGATCCGACTGATCGATGCTCTATCACAGGTTTCTTTTTCCTATTAGGTACTTCTCTGGTCTCATGGTGCAGCAAGAAGCAGGATGTGGTTTCCCGTTCCAGTACTGAGGCTGAGTATCGTGCCCTTGTCGACACCACTTGTGAGCTTGTTTGGCTTCGCTAGCTCTTGGCTGACATGGATGCTCCATAGCCCACTGCCACTCCTCTTTATTGTGACAATCGTAGTGCTATCTACATTACTCATAATGATGTCTTCCACGAACGCACCAAGCATATTGAGATCGATTGCCACATCACTCGCCAACATCTCAAGAAAGGAAATCTCAAGTTATTCTCCATCTCCTCTGCTGACCAACCTGCTGATATCTTTACCAAGACTCACCCGCCTAGTCGTCTTCGAGATCTAATATCAAAACTCCAATTGGCTTCCTCCTTGCCACCTTGAGTTTGAAGGGGGATGTTAGTGTATAGCTTAGACCAGTTTAGCCCATTGGGCTTAGCCCAGTATACTGTACTTGTAGTTTACTCCTTTTACTTGTACTGCACACATACCTAGCCTATATAAGGCTCTCTATTGTATATTATTATATATACATCAATATACAGACTATTCAGTATTTCTCATACTTTATATTCTTAACATGAATCACGATGGTGGGGGCGAGCATTCCAAAGCGCAGGATGATAAGAGGCTTTGGCATAAAATGTGGAAAATGGATGTTCCACCGAAGGTGCGAACCTTCTTTTGGAGAGCATGCTCTGAGATTCTCCCCACACGGGCTAACCTTGCAAGAAGGAGAATACCTATTGATCCTCACTATGACATCTACAGACACGAAGAAGAAATGGTTTGTCATGTCTTATAGGAGTGCCCATTGGCCACCAATGGGTGGGCTCTGATCAAAGGAAAGTTGCAGAAATGTACAACTGTAGCACCAGATTTTTACTCTCTCGCCAGACATATGAAAGGGAAGCTCACGGTGAAGGAATTAGAAGTATGGGCAATGGTCAGTTGGTCCATTTGGAACGCCAGAAACCGGTTTTTACTTCAAGTGAAAGTAGTCCCAATTAGCTGACATACTCCACAGTGCCATGAATCTGTTACAAGACTACCAGCACATGTCGAAGCATCTCACAAGAACACAAACACCCAGCTTGATTGGAACTCCCTAAGTTATGTTGTGTTGTCTTTACATTATGCTAGTGGACATGAACAGTTGTATATTTCTCTGGGTTTTACCAGTTTTTTAATAAAATTTTATCTTCACTGTCAAAAAAAAAAAAAAAAAAACTTTTCTAACACACAGTTTTCAAAGTTATGTCTCATTTCAAGTGACCTTTCAAAGGTACAATGCATTGGTATCTCTCTACAAGTACCTCAAGTGAGCACCCCAAAGACAAAAAATCAAGTTATTAGGTCCATAACCATATAGCTCAGAACATAGAAATACAAGAATAATGTGTATTGAATAAAGCCTATTATAACATAATGATAGGAGTCCCTTAAACCGTCACCCTTGAGAGTTTAAGGGTTGTGGTTCAAGTCATGATGCTTCAGTTTAAATGTTATACCCACATGAATAGCCCCAAACAGTTTTGGTGATCCCACGCCATAGAATTCGAGTTTAAATAGGATCAGGGCATTGATATCGCGCTATATGAGCCTTTTTTGCATTAAAAAAAAAAAAAAAAAAGTTTGTACCATCACACTTATCTCCAATTTGAATAGAACCCATATACCAAATTGAACGTCCTAAAGCCCAATTCTATTAGCTTGGGCTCAAGGTCCTATTCCCTTTTGGGAGTCCAGACAACCACAAGATCTAGAGAAATCACAGTGAACGTAACATTATCAAAGTGCCTTAAGGCACCACTGCAAAAACTTTTGCCTTTATCAGAATGCATTAATTGATATTCGTTGACCTAATCAGAGGGAAATACTTAACTATTAACATAAGGATATGACCATTAAAAAAAATTGTAAAAGAAAAAACATTGAGTTGTTTATGGTTACGTTATACAAAAAAAGAGTGATTTATAATTAATATTCAGTTAAGTATGTCAACGGATTTTCCCATCAATCAACCACGCTACATCACCTATGAGAAATGCTAGATCCAACATTTTTGCAACAAATCTTAGGTGACAGATTGTTATGTGCTATTACTAATGGGAAAGAAAGTAATTTTAATGGTAGATTCAAACTAAAAACTTGTAACAACGTGCCAACTAGGATTTATTGTGAAATTATTGTGAAAATATTGTGAACATAACACTAATTCATTAATTAACCCAAAACTTATGCGGATTGAGCTCCAATTAGGGCTTAACATTTATACTCAATAGTAAGCAATTATGATGAATGACTCGTTGGGGTTATGTTACTCAATTTCTCACTATTAATGTGCTATGACATAGTTTCAAATCCTTTATTTTGTCAATATAGTTATTCATATTTTATTTTCTAAATCTAACCATGTATAAATACAAACTGTCACATCATTTAGAAATTTTAAATTATATGATAATCTATACATTTTTTAGATTTGAAAAATGAAATGTGAACCAAGAAATATACCAACCTTGTACGTTGTAATGGGGACTATCCTTTTCCACAAGTAGTGTACGTTTTTCCTCTAGAAGCACAATAAACTACTCTTAAAAAGAAGTAAGGCCACAAAAAGTCATACTAAAACACATAGTTAGCAGCATTTCCAATCGTTGAAATATTCGTTCTTCCTGAAATGAAAGACCTTCTAGAGGTGAACAGTCCCACGCGGATCCGTGCTTAGTGGATGAATAAATATATCCTTTAACTTTGCCACGTTTTCCAGGAAGCTCTAGTTGCAATTTGCATTATTCACTCCATCACACAAATTGTCCCATCACTATATATAATCACATACTCTGCTGCCATTTCCACAAACAACTCCAAGCATCCTAAACTCCTTTTTCAGAGAAGAAATTAGCATAAACAAACAGAAGAAAACTTTTCTATTCACTTTTTTCCCAGAGAAGAAAATGGCTGAGAAAATGAACCAGCAGGTGCACCCCTTCGCACAAGTAAATAAGCAACCCAGAAGTGATGAAGAGTCTGGTACTCTGACATCTGATCAGGAGCTCAGGCGAAAGAAAAGGATCAAGTTGGCCATATATATTGCTGCTTTTGCTGTGTTTCAGACCATTGTTATCTTGGTCTTTGCACTCACTGTGATGCGTGTAAAGAACCCTGAGGTCAGGTTGGGCACTGATGTCACGTTCCAGAACTTCAAAACTGGAACCCAAGCATCACCTTCCTTTGACTTGAGCTTCACAACCCAAGTTGGAGTTAAGAACTCAAACTTTGGTCCCTACAAATTTGATAGCACCATTGCCACGTTCATGTACGAGGGTGTAACAGTAGGGCAAGTGACTATTCCTAAAGGTAAGGCTGGGCTGCGTTCTACCAAAAAAGTTACTGTCACAGTTAATGTGAATTCAAATGCTCTGCAAAGCACTACTAGTCTTGGAAGTGAATTAGGTGCTGGTGTATTAACTCTGAACAGCCAGGCAAAGCTTAGTGGGAAAGTGGAATTGATGTTTGTGATGAAGAAGAAGAAGTCCGCCGAAATGAATTGCACGATGGCCATTGAAGTGTCAACAAAGGCGGTCCAATCTATGAATTGCGAATAAATATAAAAGATATTTAGCTTTCTTTTGTTTTTATTCTATTCTTTTGCTGGATTTTATAATTATGTGAGAATACTTCTATTGACAACATTTTACTGTGTGTGAATATTTTTTTCAATGTAATGATTTTTTTATTTATTTTTAAATATAGAATGTTTTCTATTAGAATTCATGCATGTAACAAGCTTCATCAATGGAGTGATCAGATCAAAGATGAAGAAGAGAGAGAGTTATCTGAATATGCAGTGAATTCTCATTTGAAAGCTCAAAATGTGTAAAAAACACAAGAACTTGTTTAGACCCCTAATTCAAATTATGACTTGATCGATTTTACACTAACTTAATACTAAGTGCGGAATAGCGTAAACACAAGCAAATAAACACGAGAGCTACTTTAATCCATATTTCAAGCAACACAACAGCAAAATAAAATGAACAAGAGTAGGGAAGAGAAATACAAACACAGATAACACCAAGACATGTTATCGAAGAGGAAACCGAAGAACTCGGTGAAAAACTTCTCCCCAACCCTTCAAGCGGAAATCGATCCACTAGACAATCAGTTGGGATACATGGGTTAGCAGGAGACCCTCCAAGCCTAATCTACCCACTGTACCTAAGCCCTCCAAGCTCCTACTCCAACAAGGCTTCTCAGAACCGTGTCTTATCTAGCTCTCTGGATCCCGCAACAAGCTTCATGTTGCATCTGCCATCCTTGGCTTCTTCCAATACTTCCCAGCAGCACCAAAACCTCACTGGACAGTCTCAAAGGTGTGGTAAGTGTTTGGGCTATTGACCTCTCAATGGTATGGAAATGGAGAGGTAGGAGATGAGGAAATTCCATAAACAAATGTATAGAGAATTGTTGGTATAACAATTTCTAACTCTCTAGGGTTTTCTCTCAAAAGCACTCCTTTACAATCGTGGGTAATACGGGTATATATAGTGAGGGCACAGAAAGTGTGTATCAGACAATACAGACTGGCAGAACAAAATGTCTCACGGGTGTCTCACGGGAAGGCCTTACCCGTAAGACTCAACTGTCTCCATCTGTACAGACTCTTCGCATTCCAGTCATGTGCAAGGCACATGCTTCACTTCACGGGAAGCGTAGTCGCGAGACACCCGCAAGAAGTCTTCTGGCTTCACTTGCTTGAGTCTTCACACTCTCTCTCTCTAACACACAACCTTTACAATCACATCCCACAATAAATATAAGGTACACAAGATTGAATATAATTACAATCAAATTTGGCACGGAATAAAAGCCAACAAAATACAAATTTGTAAATCACAACTTTACATCATTGATCAATAAACAGACTGTTTCTTATATGGGAAACAGATTGGAGGAAAAGACTAAACACATAACCAACTAACAAACTAACCAATGAAATAAAGTCATCAGTCAACTACTCCTAACTAACTCTTCTATACAGTAAAACTATATGTAGCCTAACTAACTAATACATAAACGACTTGTTGTTCATCTTCATGTACAAACTTTACACTACAAACTACAGTAATGAATTATAAACTAACATCTAACACTCCCTATCAAGATGAACTACAAATGTTGATCAAGTTCATCTTGGATAAAAGATACATGAATTGCTTTTTGTGGAGAGGCTTGGTAAACAAATCAGCTAGTTGATGTCTTGTAGGCACATGGAAGGTTTTGATCACTCCATCTTCAATCTTCTACCTAATGAAGTGACAATCAATCTCTATATGCTTGGTTCTCTCATGAAACATAGGATTTGCAGCAATGTAGAGTGCTGCCTTGCTATCACAGTAGAGAAAAGCTAGTCCTTTGTGTGTATGGCCAAAGGTACCAAGCAAAGCAATTAGCCAAACTATCTCACTAGTCACACAAGCCATGGCTCTATACTCTGACTTTGTAAAAGATCTTAAGACTACCTACTACTTCTCACATTTCCATAAAATCAAGGATTCACCTAAGAATACACAGAAACCAAAGATTGACCTTCTAGTGTCAATACATGCTGCCCAATCCGCATCACAGTAACACTTCAGCTGCATTTCAGATTCTACAGATACGAAAAGACCTGGTCCTGGTGTCTTCTTCAAGTATTTCAATATCTTGTAAGCTACATGAAGATGTTGCATTTTAGGAGCACTCATGAATTTACTCAACTTGTGGACAAAATAACTAATGTCTGGTCTTGTAAGTGTCAAATAGAGAAGTTTGCCTATCAACCTCCTATACAAGGAAGGATCTGGTACACTATCTCTACTTGAACTGCTTAACTTGAGTGATTGATCCGTAGGAACATTTGAGGGTTTGCAAGCCAACAACCCTGTGTTTGATAGTAACTTAAGGGTGAACTTTCTCTAGCATAAAGATATCCCCTTAGTAGTTCTAGCTACTTCAAGCCGCAAGAAGAAATTCAAGGCACCAAGGTCCTTAAGCTTAAACTTGTTGTCCAAAAACTGCTTGATAGCACTCACAGCATCCACATCATTGCTTGCTATCAAAATGTCATCAACATAAACCAGCAGTATGATAATGGAACCCTTTTGAACTCTGGTAAACACAGAATAATCTGATTTTGATTGAACAAAGCCATGATCAATGATGGTGGAAGAAAGTTTAGCAAACCATTGCCTACTAGCCTGTTTAAGACCATACAAGGACTTGGTAAGCTTGCACACCTCCCTTTTGTTGCCAAACCCAGGTGGGGGAACCATGTAAACTTCTTCATTCAAGTCACCATGGAGGAAAGCATTGTTAACATCTAACTGAGTGAAATGCCAACCTTGAATGGCTATAAGAGCAAGCAGGGTCCTAACTGTTGTAAACTTCACAACAGGAGAAAAGGTCTCATAGAAATCAACCCTTTCAGTTTGAGTGTACCCTTTAGCAACTAATCTTGCCTTATACCTTTCAATAGACCCATCTGCTCTAAGTTTAATTTTAAAAACCCATTTACACCCTATGGGAACCTTGCCAGGGGGAAGAGGAGTCATAACCCAGGTATGATTAGCTTGCAAAGCATCAATCTCTACTTGCATAGCCTCTTGCCATCTAGGATCTAAAATGGCTTAAGCATAGGTATCAGGTTCTTTGTGAACAGTGAGTGTAATGGAGAAATCTCTGTGAGTGGGAGACAGTTTAGTATAAGAGAGAGTAGATGAAAGGGGATACAAAATACCTGAACTAGAAGCAATGGAATCATCTAATGGAGTGAGAGCAGCTAAGGCCAACATAGGAGCAACAAGAAGGTTACAATGATAATCTCTTAGGTAAGTGGGAGGTCTATGAATTTTGGAAGACTGCCTAACAGGAACAATAGTAGGAGCTTGGGATTCAAAAATAGGAGATTCAGTAGAGATAAGATCAATGGAGTCAGCTTGGATTGAAACATCAGTAAGATGAACTAAATCATACAATTTATATCCTTTAACGCCTTGTTGATAACCAAGAAAGATGCAAGACTTGGCTCTAGGGTCAAACTTAGTTCTAACTCTAGCTAAGGTAGATGCATAACAAAGATAGCCAAACTCTCTAAGGTGAGAATAAGTGAGTGGATGTCCTAACAACTTTTCATAGGGAGTAATGTCTTGTAATAAAGGACTATGTATCCTATTAATAAGGTAAGTGGCAATAAGGATACAATCTCCCCAGAATTTCAATGGTAAACTGGCTTGGAACCTTAAAGCTCTAGCTACACTCAGAAGGTGTTGGTGTTTTCTCTCAACAATGGAGTTCTATTGAGGTGTTTCAACACAAGACAATTGGTGTATGATACCTTTAGAAGCATAGAAAGAATGTAAGGCAAACTTTGGACCATTGTCAAATCTAATAACCTTGATAGTTTTGTTAAACTGATTAACTACCAAATTGTAAAAAGACTGAATTAAATTGGAGACTGAATTAAATTGGAGACATCAGACTTGTGTGGCATGAGAAAAGTCCAAGTGCATCTACTAAAGTCATCCACAATAGTAAGGAAGTATTTTGAACCGTTCAATGAAGGAGTGGAATAAGGTCCCCAAATGGCAACATGCACTAAATCAAAACAAGAATTAGAAACATGAACAGAAGACTGAAATGGTAACCTTTTTTGCTTAGCAATTGGACAAATAGCACAATCAAAAGATTTATCACTACTGCAATTGATAACATTAGGTACAAGAGATTGTAAAATGGCCAATCTTTGAAAGGAAGGATGTCCTAACCCACTATGCCAAAGGCTAGTACTATCTATTACAGAAGTTGAACTACAGGAGTTTACTGAATTTACAAAACTGAAAGAAAAGAGCTTGGACAACATATCAGAAACAAACTTAGGAAGAACAATGTTTGCAAGCTCCAATGTATAAAGGCCTCCTTGCTTTCTACCCAACCCAATCATCCTCCAAGGTTATAAGTCCTGGATAAAACAGTAATGAGAAAGAAATATACAACAACAAGAAGGAGATTGAGTTAGTTTCCTGATGAACACAAGATTAAAAGAGAAAGATGGAATGCAAAGCACATTCTCTAATGTCAATGTAGAAATTAACTTGACAGTCTCTATATGAGTGACCTTAGCCATGTCCCCATTAGGAAGCTTAACAGAAAAATGGACAATGGAAGTGATAGAAGTGAAAAAATGAAGTGAATGGACCTTATGATCAGTGGCTCCACTGTCAAGAATCCAATTAGTGGAACAAAGATGAATAGTGTCAACTTGAGAAGAAAATACTGAATAGTCCAAAGAAGGAGAAACCAACGTAGGAAGGTGAGATAAAAGAGGAATGGAAGAACCGATACCTGACATCTCATGCCCTTGAAGATCCAAAGAAGGCTGTAAAGGAGATTGAGTGATAATAGTGGCTACTTGATGCACACCAGAGGTGGATTCTTGTGAAGCTTGTGTACCAAAATGGTTCTGAGAATTGATCAAACCAAAAAGCTATTGATACTCTGATTTAGTGAGATTGAAACTTTCTTCATTACTGCATTCAGTGGTAACAACATTACTGGCAAAAGAAGGATGTCCACCTTACTGCCCCTTGGTCTTGAACTTGTAGTTGGGTGGATAGCCATGTAATTTGTAACACTTGTCAACAACATGGCCCAAAGCTCCACAATGAGTGCACTGAGGTCTACCAGATTTGCCCTTATTGGATCCTTTAACAAAAGAACCATTGTTCTTGATTGCCAAGGCTAAAGCTTCAGTGTCGAGATTCTTTCCTACTTTCCTTTGTTTCTCATCTTGAACCAAGAGAGAAATTACCTTGGTTAGAGAGGGAATAAGGTCCATTAGCAAGATCTTCCCTCTCACAACTGCATAAGTGTCAATAAGACCCATCCAGAAAGACATCACACACTCTTCAGCTTGATGACCACAGGAACAGGACCTGTAATCTGATAGCTCATCCCACAATCCTTTAAACTTAGTATAATAAGCATTGATGGTTAGATCCTCTTGACTCAAAGAAAACACTTCCCTTCTCAACTCAAAAATCCGAGGACCATTGCCTTGGGAAAACCTATGTTGTAGATCAAGCCAAACCTCTCTTGTTGCCTTGAAATACACCACACTAGGTTGTAAATCTTTAGAAATTAAGTTGAACAACTAGGCCAAGATAGTACTATATTTACACCAGGCTGTGTAACAAGGGTGATCAACAAAATGAGGCTTTGGTATGGAGCCATCAATAAAACCCAACTTGGTTTTTGCATCCAAGGCAATAAAAACAGCTCTACTCCAAGTGTTGTAATTTCTTCAGTCAAATGTTGAACAACAAGGGAAACCAAAGGATTGTCACTACTAGACAAGTAATAAGGGCTAGAAGAATTCTCCCATGACTGAACAGTTGGAACAGAAGTACTTGAAGTACTATCTTCCATGTCCTCAAACTCAGATTTACACTAATCAAGAACTTCAAGATTACAATCAAGAATCACACAAATCTTCAAGAACTATCACTTTTACACTCAAGGAACAAAAACTCCAAACCACTAAACTAGAATTGGTTTAACAACAAGTTAAGATCCTCAAACACAAAGAATCAAGTCACAGTCCTTGCTGATCGAGGGATTTGAAAGAACAACAATCCAATTGCAAATATCACAATCAACATGATAAACAAAACCCAAAATCAAGAAATTCAATTTGCCAATGACCGCAAAGAAATCAAGATCTAGAGCGTGCAAGAATCAAGTAAAATGATGAGCAACTTGATTGGAAGACGAACACTAGAAACAAAAAAGAAAACAAGAGAAATTGAACTAAGAATTTCAAAGAATACCGAAATTGAAGACTCTGAAATTTAGTTATGCTCTAATACCTGTGAGAGACCACACCCCCAGCCCATTTTTAGGATGTTGGGCCAAACCCACGTGAATGGGTGGAGTCGTGTTATTGCCTCTCAAAATGGAGGTTCGACTAGTTATATTTTCCCCTTTAGATTAAGGGTTTTACAATGGAGTCGCCACTTATTTAATTATTGGGATAAATAAGAAAACCAAAATTGAAAAATTCCACGTTTTATTAATTTTCAATTGAATTTACATTGATCACAGAAAAATTACATGTGTTTGGTCCTAGATACAATCTAAGATAAAATACATAGTTTTGTTTCCTAGTTACAATCTAGAAATTAAAAATTACAAAAATAAACATTGATCTATCAACCCTTGATCTAAGTTCGGAGGCTATGTTACAAGATGGGAAGTGTTAGGCACCCACCTTGCCCAGTGGAACCAATCTTCTAGACTATAGTAGCCAACATTCATATCACATCATCCAATATATTATCAATCAATTTGCATGTTGAATTTAAAGTGTGTGCATGTGATAAACCCTAATTCAATTTATTAAGTATTTCATTTGGATTGAAAAGAAAATTATAATGAATGTGTGTGGATGGTGATATCCAAGATTCAAGAATTTAAAAGAATTATTAAACAAACATCTTTTTCATGTTTTTTATGTGGATTTAAGATCGAAACTAGTGTTATGCATGAACATGTAATGAACAACCAAAAACATATGAAGAACACATAAGAACATTCAAACATATTCAAGAGAATTTAAATAGTTATTATCATGCTTTAATCTTAAATTCTCATCATGGCAACACAAAAAACAAGTTAGGAAAAGGGATTATACCTTCATGCAAGATCTATAAGTTGGAGGAGGAGACTCCTGGTAGAGATCCTAAGGGTGGAGGAAAAGAAGAGTTAGAAGAAGAAGAATGAGTCTCACTCAATACCTTAAGTCTCAGGAAGACTAAGATATAACAAGACAACTCAACTTCACTAGAACTCAAGAGAAGGAAAGAGAGGGGGTTTTTGTGTATCTTGGAATGGAGGAGAGGTAAGTTTATATAATAGTGATTGAGGAAATATGGATGGAAGGCCATTTAATGAGGGTTGACAAAGAATCATGAACCTATACCTCATTTTAGCCTTTGGGGAAATCTAGTGCATTAAATGGAAAGATTGGTAGGAGTGAGGAGCAAGCCAAAATTCGGTTTTTCCGTAGCTACTGTAACAATTTGTAGAGCCAATATCAAAAAATCATATCTGACTCAATTCTGATCTGAATTGTCTCGTTCTTGTGCTTAAATTGAAGCCCCGGATGTCTAGTTTCTAGGAAAACTAACCTCATTCAGAGATTCAGAATATTCTGAAAAATATCAATGAAATGGTGTGCAGAGGTCGTTTGTTAGAAAATGGTTTCAGCACAATTAACATTAATAGGTCCCAAATTAGCTCCCAATTAACATTAAATGGCTCCAATCACTCCCATTTCAGACTTAATTGGTTCCAAATTTACTCTAATTAAAAGATAATTGCACAAATTACTCATTGAATAATTAATGTTTAATTATCTAATTAATTAGATGTGTGCAACCTTACCATAAAATGTAATCCTAACCAATCAAATTATGACACATCATTAATCTCAAATTGGGGAGTCAACAGATATGTGATAATGCATCTCGGCCGTTAAAACTTGATTTGATGATAACTTTCAATCTAATGGTCTGATTAGGGCTTATGACCAGATGCGGGTTGCAAAATGGGGTGTCAACAGATATGTGATAATGCATCTCGGCCGTTAAAACTTGATTTAATGATAACTTTCAATCTGATGGTCCGATTAGAGCTTATAACTAGTCGATTTGATCGTACAACATGAAGATCGTTTCGGTGAAGTGAGATTAAGGATCTAGTGACCAAAATTAAGATGCATATTTCCAAGGCAAAACTACCTTTTTACCCTCTATGTGAGGTTAAATGCAGGTTGCAAAATGAGGTGTCAACAAAATGCCCCTCATTGGCAGAGCTTGAAAAGTGAATGTCAATGTATGAAAGAGACACCTAACTTTGCAATTAGTATTTAACCGTGGTGAATGTATGATGCATGTAGATAAAAATGCAGACGGTCATGTTATAGATCAAAATGTGGATCAAATCTCGAGGGAGATTGCCTGCGTACCTCTTGGTGGGAGGATCAAGTCCAAACGTAGTTCATGCATGCAATTTTTTTTTTTTTTTTTTTTTTTTTTAATGAGTACAAGACATGCTTACCTAAGGTCAAGAAAATATGGAGGACCAAGGATCCTGACTCATGTTTTCAGAGGACCAAGGATTTTTGGGCTTTGGCTCATGTTTACAGAGGACCAAAGGTTTTGGATCTTGGCTTATGTTTATAGAGGACCAAGGGTTTTTTTAGGCTTTGGCTCATGTTTTTAGAGGACCAAAGGTTCTGGATCCTAGCTCATGTTTTCAGAATACCTAGGATTTTTTGGGCTTTGGCTCATATTTTCAGAGGACCAAAGATTGTGGATCCTATCTCATGTTTTCAAAGGACCTAGGATTTTTGAGCTTTGGCTCATGTTTTTAGAGGACCAAAGGTTATGGATCTTAGTTCATGTTTTCACAGGACCAAGGGTTTTTTGGGCTTTGGCTCATGTTTTTAGAGGACCAAAGGTTCTGGATCCTGGCTCATGTTTTCAAAGGACCTAGGATGTTTTGATCTTGGCTCATATTTTCAAAGGACCAATGTTTTTTTAGGCTTTGGCTCATGTTTTCAAAGGACCAAAGGTTCTGGATCCTAGCTCATGTTTTCAGAGGATCTAGGATTTTTGGATCTTGGCTCATGTTTTCAGAGGACAAAGGGTTTTTTGGGCTTTGGCTTATGTTTTCAGAGGACCAAAGGTTCTAGATCCTGGCTCATGTTTTTAGAGGACCTAGGATTTTTGGGCTTTAGCTCATGTTTTCAGAGGACCAAAGGTTCTAGATCCTGGCTCATGTTTTCAGAAGACCTAGGATTTTTGGGCTTTGGCTCATGTTTTCAGAGGACCAAAGGTTCTGGATCCTGGCTCATGTTTTCAGAGGACCAAGGGTTTTTTAGGCTTTGGCTCATGTTTTCAGAGGACCAAAGGTTCTGGATCCTAGCTCATGTTTTCAGAGGATCTAGGATTTTTGGATCTTGGCTCATGTTTTCAGAGGACAAAGAGTTTTTTGGGCTTTGGCTTATGTTTTCAAAGGACCAAAGGTTCTAGATCCTGGCTCATGTTTTCAGAGGACCTAGGATTTTTGGGCTTTAGCTCATGTTTTCAGAGGACCAAAGGTTCTAGATCCTGGCTCATGTTTTCAGAAGACCAAAGGTTCTGGAGGACCAAAGGTTCTGGATCCTGGCTCATGTTTTCAGAGGACCAAGGGTTTTTTAGGCTTTGGCTCATGTTTTCAGAGGACCAAAGGTTCTGGATCCTAGCTCATGTTTTTAGAGGATCTAGGATTTTTGGATCTTGGCTCATGTTTTCAGAGGACAAAGGGTTTTTTGGGCTTTGGCTTATGTTTTCAGAGGACCAAAGGTTCTAGATCCTGGCTCATGTTTTCAGAGGACCTAGGATTTTTAGGCTTTAGCTCATGTTTTCAGAGGACCAAAGGTTCTAGATCCTGGCTCATGTTTTCAGAAGACCTAGGATTTTTGGACTTTGGCTCATGTTTTTAGAGGACCAAAGGTTCTGGATCCTGGCTCATGTTTTCAGAGGACCAAGGGTTTTTTAGGCTTTGGCTCATGTTTTCAGAGGACTAAAGGTTCTGGACCCTAGCTCATGTTTTCAGAGGACCAAGGATTTTTGGAAGGTATTATTCATGCCGATATGCATGGGCCTTTTACCCTAGTACTTGCAAAATAAATATTTTCAATTAGTAACAGAGTTATTAATTGAAAAGAATTTGGCATACATGGCGAATGCCCCTAGTTTGGGATATATTCCATGCTTCGATGAATGCTGAGGGTGGACAATTGACTTGATTTTGCACTACTGGAGAATATGGAAGAGGATCATAGCTTTCTATTCCTGAAGAAGAATTTAATGAAGATTTAAAAAAAAAAAAAAAATTGGAAATCTTGAATTTTTTGAAGGAATTGAAAATTTTGACTGATAAATTTTTTTTTTTTTTGAAAGCAACCTAAGAAGTACGAGCCCAATGCCCCCAGTCCCAAGGCTTTTTGAAAATCCCTTTTTTTTTTTGAAAGCAATGTAAGAAGTATGAGCCCAATGCCCCTAGTCCCAAGGCTTTTTTGAAAATTCCCCCTTTTCTTTTCTTCCCTCTCTTTTTTTTTTTTTTTTTTTTTTAAATTGAATTTTTTTTTTTTTTTGAGATTTGAAGATTTGTTCATTATCAAAAAGTGAAGAAGATGAAGATGAAGATGGAGTAAAAGTGATGAAGATTTATTCATGATGATTTTTTTTAAAAAAAAAAAAAACCTATCCTTTGAATGAGAACAACTTTGGCTGGAAGTTGATGCAGATTGCTGGATAAGTCCTTGCTTAATTCCTGCAAAAAGATAATTTCAATTAACAATGGATTTATTCATTGAAATGAATTGGAAATACTTACCCAATGCCCCTAGTTTGAGGCATATTCATGCTTAGATTGAAGCTAAGTTCATTTGATGTTGCGACCATTGGGGAACATGAAAGAAGATCACGGTCCGTCATCATTGGTTCCTGCAAAATGGCTTTCTTTCTCTAGCTTGTTAGAAACCAGTTATCATGAAAACATTTTTGGCCATTGCCATTAGTGTAGACATGCTTACAAAAAATGGATTGATGCCTCAAATGAAAACTTGCTTTCATGCGAGAAGGACATATTCGCATACAATATAAATAGGCCAATGCCCCAAGTTTAAGCATGTTTAATGCAAAACAAATGGGTAATCCAAACAATTTTATCACATTGTTTTGACTTCTAGCCCTAAAGTTGTTTGGGTGATTGAAACTAGGCCTTTGAGAGGCTGCCTACGTACCTCTTTCATAGAAGATCAGGTCAAGATGTAGTTCAAGATAATTGGATTTTGGAAAAGATTTTTTTTTTTTGAAAAAAACAAATTTCCAATTTTTTTTTTTTGGGAACAAGATGTGATCCTTTGAACAACCATTTTAGAAAATCATAGTATTTAAGAACCAAACAAATCTCTTTGATTATGAAGGATCAAGATCATTAAACTCATGTAATCAAAATTTGCTTCTTTCTTTTGAACATTGTCAGATTATGTCTTCAAAGGCAATCAAGAAATAAAATGTGATACTATTTAGGAATCACATTATTGGGTGCAAGCAAGGAGAGTGCTCCAAGTTTGAAAGTTCTTTTGAGCCATTTGGGGATTTAAGAATTTGAGAAGTTTTGTCCTTCAACATATCATCCAGTGGGGTTTGAAAATCTTAAGCATTTTTTTCCTTTTTAATTCAAGAGAAAATAATATTAGAGCTTAAGATGTGCCTACAACTAGCAACACTAAAAGGAGGTCTTTACTCATGGGTTGTAATGTAGGCCGGGTTTGGGTTATGAAATGAAAGATATAAAAGGCTCAAAATTCCCTATGATGGTTCTCCCAAGTATGCATCACTCAAAAATCAAGTATTGGAGGAGTTTTCCCATTTCTTCTTTGTCATCTTCTCACTAGTCTTCATTGGTCACTTGTATCAACAATCATTTTTATGCTCATTCCTCTTGAATCATACCTCTAGACTTTCATCTTGTAAAATTATTCTCTTTTTAGGTTGCATCTTCAAGTTTCCAACTTGATAGGATCTTCCAATTTTTTTTATTTTCTTCTTCTTCTTTTCTTTGGCCCTAACTTTTACCTAGATTGCCCCTTTGGGTTTTCATCCTAGTGGGCTTTTTCTTTTTCTTTTTCTTTTTTTCTATAATCTCTTGATTGAATGAAATTTTGGGAACCTTTTGCCCTCCTTGTATTTCTCAGCTTAATGATTTTTGGTCATTTTGATGCACTCTCTAGACTTCTTTCTTGCCTTAATGCACTTGCACCTTTCTGTGCTTGATGAATCTTTTCCTTTTTTTGATAAGCTTTCTTTTGGATGAACCTTCTACTCTTCTTGGCATGATGAATTTTAGGTTCTTCAAACTTGATGCACATTTTGTTTTCTCTCACATTGATGGAATTTCATTTCTCTTTCCTTGATTGAGTGAAAACTCATTTTTCTTTGATGATCTCTTATCTTTAGCTTAATGAATTCTCTACTTGTCTTTCATGTCTTCTAGGAGAGCTTTATCAATTAGCTTCAAAGCTACAAGGTTGACCCCTCCTCAACATGAGATTTAAACATGCAAACTTTGAATTTTTCCCACCCCAAGTTTAGATTTTAGTGGGTTCATGCAAAAAAGGCTAAATATTTGAAGGCTCAAATGGGCTAGCAATGGATGATGAACATTCTAGGTAATAGGAAATAATTTGGTTTAACCAAAGATGGTCTTCTATCCCTAGTAATGCTTGCTTGTAGGCATAGTGATTCAAGCTCTTTTAATAAATTCATCTTAAAAGAAAATGTACGAATGCTCTAATGATGTGAAACAAAAGACTTTTGAAAATTGGATCAAGGGCATGGATTCTTGGGATTTTCCGATAGATGGATTCTTTTTGATTGCTTTTTAAGACCATTTCTTCTTATATTCTAAATCAAGTAGCAAAAGTCTTTACATGAATCTAATGAAATTAACCATTCCTTGGTATAAGTTGATTGCTCAAGCCTTTAAATATGAAGATTTAGAAAATGTTTTGTCCAATGGATCCTCATGTACCATTTTGAAAAGGAGAATTCTTCTTCTTCTTCTTTTCTTTTTTTTCTTTCTTTTTTTTTTTTCTTAATCTTGAAAGAAAAAAAATTGGGTCTTTTTGAAAAAGTCACTTGGAAGTTCAATGGTCCTAGTTCAAAGATGTTTTTTTAAATGACTCAAAGGCCCAATGCCCCTAGTCCAAACACTTTCTCATTTGAAATTTTTTTTATTTTTTTTTTTTTGGAAGATTTGGGAATCTTGATTTTTTTTTTTTTTTTTTTAAATATATACATGAACAAAGTACATAAAATGCTACATGGATCTTTAGAATTCAAAAAAACATAGAAACATGGAATAAACAAACAAACTTTAAGCTTAACCATGATGTTGCAAACCAAATGTGGAGTGAGGCAAAGTTGGGCCACTTGCTTCTTCTTGGCCCATTTAGGATGCTTGAGACTGGGTATGATTGAACCTTGATTATGATGAAATGGCTTGGGCTTGCACTTGGAAAGCTTTAGCCTTGATTATGATATTTTGGTATTTGCTTGAAATGGCGGAAGGCTTGAACCTTACACTTGGAAGGCATGCATCTTGTGAGCTTTTGGCCTTTGATGTTGATCATGCGTATACACTTTCGATGGGCTCAAGTGTTGGGCTTAGAATGATTCAAGAAACAATTTTGGGTTCTATACCCAGTAAAGTTCAATCATAGGCTTTTAGGCTTGAATTCATTCGTAGCATACATGATTCAAGCAATTATGATGGGCTCAAGTGTTGGACTTGGGCTCATCATGGTTTAAACAACGGCCAAACACATACATAATGCAATGCAATTTACATGGACCGACCTAAAGGTAGGTTCTATGGGTCGTTACAACATGGGTAGAAGGTAGGTTAAAGGTCCCCACAAGCTAGTAAATTGTACCTCTAAACTTGTGACACCAAGAGCGCCGCGTTGGTCCGAACGGTACAGTTTGTCCCTATAAACCACCATAGCATAACCAAGATGATCCCTGTCGCAGTGGGTGGTAGGTTCACTGCTGGGTATGTGAGTCTCAGGAAGACCACAATCCAAAGCTAATACTACTGAGCTTCCAAGCTAGCACACAAATAAAATAAATTTCATTCAAGCAAATGATGCATTACACGCAATATAATGACATATTAGACATATTATATATAAAAAACAATAAACAAACAATAACATGGTTGGCCACCATAACCTAATTGAAGTCTGGCTCTCAATGTCCCCAGTGGAGTCGCCACTATGAGAGATTGCGCCCCTAGCCCATTTTTAGGATGTTGGGCTAGACCCACGTGAATAGGTGGAGGCGTGTTATTGCCTCTCAAAATGGAGGTTCGACTAGTTATATGTCCCCCCCCCCCTTAGATTAAGGGTTTTACAATGGAGTCGCCACTTATTTAATTATTGGGATAAAAAAGAAAATCAAAATTGAAAAATTCCGCATTTTATTAATTTTCAATTGAATTTACGTTGATCATAGGAAAATTACATGTCTTTGGTCCTAGATATAATCTAAGATAAAGTACATAGCTTTATTTCCTAGTTACAATCTAGAAATTGAAAATTACAAGGATAAACATTGGTCTATCAACCCTTGATCTAAGTTCAGAGGTTATGTTACAAAGTGAGAAGGTGTTAGGCACCCACCTTGCCTGGTGGAACTGGTCTTCTAGACTATAGTGGCCAACATTCATATCACATCATCCAATATATTATCAATCAATTTGCATGTTGAATTTAAAGTATATGCATGTGATAAACCCTAATTCAATTTATTAAGCATTTCATTTGGATTGAAAAATAAATTCTAGTGAATGTGTGTGGATGGTGATATCCAAGATTCAAGAATTTAAAAGAATTATCAAACAAACATCTTTTTCATATTTTTTATGTGGATTTAAGTTCAAAACTAGTGTTATGCATGAACATGTGATGAACAACCAAGAACATATGAAGAACACATAAGAATATTTAAGAACATTCAAACATATTCAAGAGAATTTAAATAGTTACTATCATGCTTTAATCCTAAATTATCATCATGACAACACAAAAAACAAGTTAAGGAAAGGGATTATACCTTCATGCAAGATCCATATGGTGGAGGAGAAGACTCTTGGTAGAGGTCCTAAGGGTGGAGGAAAAGAAGAGTTAGAAGAGGAAGAGTGAGTCTCACTTAATACCTTGAGTCTCAAGAAGACCAAGATATAACAAGACTATTCAACTTCATTAAAACTCAAGAGAGGGAAAGAAATGGGGTTTTTGTGTGTCTTGAAATGGATGAGAGGTGGGTTTATATAGTAGTGGTTGAGGAAATATGAATGGGAGGCCATTTAATGAGGATTGACAAAGAATTATGAACCTAGACCTCATTTTAGCCTTTGGGAAAATCTGGTACATTAAATGGAAAGATTGGTGGGAGTGAGGAGCAAGTCAAAATTCGGTTTTCCCGTAGCTGTTATAACAGCTTGTAGAACCAATTTCGAAAAATCATATCTGACTCAATTCTGATCGGAATTGTCTTGTTCTTATACTTAAATTGAAGCGTCGGATGTCTAGTTTCTGAGAAAATTAACCTCATTCACAAATTCAAAATATTCTGAGAGATATCGATGAAATGGTGAGCAGATGTCATTTATTAGAAAATGGTTTCAGCACAATTAACATTAATAGGTCCCAAATCAGCTCCCAAAGAACATTAAATGGCTCCAATCACTCCCATTTCAGATTTAATTGGTTCCAAATTTACTCTAATTAAAAGATAATTGCACAAATTACTCATTGAATAATTAATGTTTAACTATCTAATTAATTAAGTGTGTGCAACATTACCATAAAATGTAGTCATAACCAATCAAATTATGACACATCATTAATCTCAAATTGATTATAATTATAACCAATTGGAATCAATTATTCATAATCACATATAGTCGGACTCAATTTGTGATGATGCATCTCGGCCGTTAAAACTTGATTTAATGATAACTTTCAATCTGATGATCCGATTAGGGCTTATAACCAGTCAATTTGATCGTTACAATATCAAGATCATTTTGGTGAAGTGAGATTAAGGATCTAGTGACTAGAATTAAGATGCATATTTCTAAGGCAAAATTACCTTTTTACCCTCCATGTGAGGCTAAATGCGGGTTGCAAAATTGGGTGTCAACAAATATGTGATAATGCATTTCGGTCATTAAAACTTGATGTGATGATAATTTTCAATCTGATGGTCCGATTAGGGCTTATGACCAATCGATTTGATCATTACAACATCATAATCGTTTTGTTGAAGTGAGATTAAGGATCTAGTGACCAAAATTAAGATGCATATATTCAAGGTAAAATTACCCTTTTACCCTCCATGTGAGGTTAAATGCGGGTTGCAAAATGAGGTATCCACAATACTATGTTAGAATTCATGCATGTAACAAGCTTCATCAATGGAGTGATCGAATCAGATATGAAGAAGGGAGAGAGTTATCTGAATATGCATTGAATTCTCATTGATCAAATAAATAGACTATGTTTCTTATATAGGAAACAAATCGGAGGGAAAGACTAAACACATAACCAACTAACCAACTAACCAATGAAATAAAGCCATCTGTTAACTACTTCTAACTAACTCTTCTATATAGTAAAACTATATATAGCCTAACTAACTAATACATAAACGACTTGTACTTCATCTTCATGTACAAACTTTACACTACTATCTTTACACTACAAACTACAGTAATGAATTACAAACTAACATCTAACATTTTCTATAATTTATGTATAAAATAGAGGAGATTTTGAGTGGTATTGTTTTGCACATAGATGGCGGTTTTGTCTGAGTCATTCTAGTTTTGTTACTCAGTCAATACCACTAAGATTTTTTTACTATTTTATGGATAGAAACTAGAAAGAGAGAGAGTTCGGTGATATTGTGAGAGGAGGGAGAGAGAATGTGAAGAGTGAGTGGATTATATTAGTGTAAATAAATGGGTGACTAGACGTGATTTGACAAGTGAATAGTTTAACTAATAGGACTGTAATTACTTTATTACCCCCAAGTATGTATAGTACAAAGCATTGTGAAGTTTTCTGGTCTTTTTGGTCTCATACTTACTCCAGCGACTCCTAAATCCCAATGATCCCAAGGAAGATGGTTTTATTTTGTCTGATTTTTTTTTTTTTTTTTTTTTTGACTTGAAACCAAACACAACTTCTCTTAATATTTATTTTATTGAATATAAATTTGACAAATTTATTGTTAGATTATATTTCTTTGTCAATATACAGACAAAAGTGTGTGGTGCAATAGGTTATGAACTCACCTTTTTAGCCTTAAAAGCATTTATAAATTACATAAACTTAAAGTTTCTTGGTCTTTGCATTTTGGTACTTCCTTTGAAACTTCGACAACCTCTCTTGCTCACTCACTACTCTCAATTGTTTGTCTCTCTTGCGTTCAGCTAACTCATTTGTTTCAACATTGAAGGAATTTTTATTTTTATTTTTATTTTTATTTTCTTTCATCATTATTTGTTAAATTAGTATATACCATTGCGTTTTGTAGTTGATAAAGTAGCTAACGAATTAGATTGTTTGGGCCCACCTCTAACATCACTTTTTTACCCACCAATAATTGTCTGTCGCCAAGGATTTGTTATAAAAATGTTGTGAAAGTGTTGTGAACCCAATATTTCTCTTTAATAGAATTGTTGTTTACTTTTAAATATTATATTTCTTGTGCCAATGATAATTATGTTTACTTGTAATTGCTTTTGTTGATGAAACCTTACACATTTTTTTGCATTTTCGTATTTAGGATCAAGGCAATCAGGTTTAGGCAATACCATGACAATATCATTTGATAAATACAAGTAATAGATCTAGCTGATTTTGCATTTAAGCACTTCACTAAACATTTTATTTAAAGAAATTTAACTTTTATTGAAGCAAGTTTTACACCCATTGTGTGGAATTCAAGTAAGCCCATTGTGTAGAATTCAGACAAAGGTTTGTACGCATGAAGGGTTATTCATACACCGGAGAGAAGCCGATCGTGATCATAGAAATGTTCGCTACCACTCCAGCAGCAATGATAGCATCTTTAGATTAAATTTTGCTTAGAGGTATTATATTTGATCACTATTACATGTTGTAGGAATTGTAGATTTTTGTTTATGTTTGTAATATTAATCACTCATGCACACCAAGTTACTATTGTATTTGTATATAAATTATTAGTGTTCATTCTAAATGATATAGAGAAATTAATTTTTAATTAAAAATGATATGAGAGAATCATAATTTTATTTATTATTAATATTCTCTAAAATTAATTTACATTTGTCTTGGACGTGCTTCAAAACTAGTAATAACAAAATGTCACACATACAAATAAGAAAAAGATTTTACACCATGAGCTAAGAGGACAAATTGAATGGCGTACTCATTGACTATACACCCATCACCTCTGACCAACTCATGTATGTTCAATGGTACAAGCAATTAATAAGCATAATTATTAAAGGAATAACCGAATTAGATCCCAGGTTACTATATAAAGCTTAAATACTGTTGTGTAATAAATGTAATTAATAGACTTCAAACACTTAATAAATTAATGTTTAAATTATATTTTACTGATTTGTGATACATCAATGTAGGTGTTGAGAACTCTTTGAGGCTTTGAGCACATAATCAATCTCCCACAAGTGTATAATCCCTATCCCACAAATAACAGGTAAAATATAAAGAAAAATTTTGTATAGTGGTCCCAAAATACTGATTAGAAATTTTGAACCTCAGATATCATAAGTCTCATAGGTACTGAGAACTACCATTTATTGTAATTTAATTAAAACATTCGTATTGTCCTGTGAATATTGGGAGGGGAAAAATAGAACTTTGAGAACATTTATGTTGATTCAACCATCTCTTTTCCAAATTGCCTAGTTGACTCGTATGTTTTCAATACCAACTAATTGCACAATACCTCTTAGTTACTTGAATCTCTTTTGTGCCATTTAGGACTTATTAACAGGCATATCCACAAAAAAAAAAAAAAGGACAGATAGAGAATATATCGAACATATTTCATCTTTCATGTGTTAAAACTTAAAACTTTAGCATGTACTTCCTGCGCTTATACAACAAGAGTAAGTTCGAAACTCTTCCAAGAGAATTTTTTAGGACTCAAACGATGACTATCATGAACAATGTAGTGGGTCTTTCCTTTTTCTCTCACTTCAGAAAGAGTAGAAGTAACTCTAAGGGGTTGCTTAGTGGTTCCTAAGGCCTCATGATATCTATGAAATCCTAGATTTGAAACCTCTTGCCAGCATCTTGGGGCCACCCCAAGGGAATTCCTCTCTGTAATAATCTGGTGTGTGGGACGAGAGAATTGCATACACCCAAGAGTAATCAAATACTTGAAGATATCTAGACACCCTAATTTGTCAAAAAAAGAAAGATGTAGAAGTTTTATATATATATATATATATATAACCCAATTGAGAGTGTATATTACATCAATGTAAAATAGTGAGTGAGATGTACAACTATAAAAATATAGATTGAAATGTTAAGTTTACAACATTTTTACAAAACTTTCATAACAAATCATAAATAGTAAGTTGTTATTGGTTCTAATTTGAATTCACAACTTAAATTACTTTTTATCCACCCATATCTGCCAATAACAACCTATCGCTTAAAATTTGTTGTGAAAGTGTTGCGAACGTAACATTTCTCAAATTTAAATCCTCTATTCTACCTTTGGTATTCCACTTTATATTCTATCAATCATAACTTTGTTATCTTTCTCAAAAAAAAAAAAAAAAAAAAAAAAAAAATCATAACTTATTGTCATGTATCATTTTAACTTTCCTTATAAAATAACACAAGTTTAAAATATCTTTATTGTATTCCACATACGTTTTTCCTAATATATAGAGGTTCATTCCCCTTTCCTTATAAAATAACAAATATATACTCTCTTCTTTAGCTTTTAGTTTCTCACCTTCTCCCTATACATTTATATCTCCATTCAAACCTCAATAGTCAATAGACTCAATACACTTAATTTGACCTTATTATGCCCGTTTGGATTCAGCGTTTTCCGTTGAATCCTAGGCTGCGTTTTTTGATTTTTTTTTTTTCCCCAGCCGCACCATTTGACCAAGTCAACCGTGAACAGTGCACGAGTGCACTGTTCATAGACCCACAAATTCCACTTTTTAGCAACTTTTTCATTAAAAATGAGTCTCACGACACTATTCACACATTTAAAAATTATTTTGCTACAGTATTTTCAGTTTCAGTTTTCAGTTTCAACAAAAATAAGCTCAATCCAAACGGACCCATTGCCTTCTTAAAAAAATCAACCATATTAAATTAAACGAGCCTATGCATTATTCCTTAAACGGTATTATCTTACCGTGTTTCTTTCCAAAAGGGTGGCTTTTTTACTAGTATTACCTTATTAAATGAGCCTTTTAATATTATCATTATTATTGCGTAAAATTTGTCATAAATATTACATAAAATTATGCCTTTTAAAATTATTTCTTTTCTTTTAACCACCATGCACCCTTAATGTGATGGGCACTTTACAAATACAAGCTCAAAAAAAAAAAAATTATTATCAGTTTGAATGGAGAGAGTAGTGTAGACTTACTACAACAAAATTTATTTTCAGTGATGAAAATATTTGTCACTAAAAGTCTAGTTTTTCGTTGTCAAGGACCTTTAGTGACGAAATTTACTAATTAGCGACGAAACTCATTTCGTTGCTAATACCCCATCACTAAAGGTCTTAGCGATGAAAAATTTCGTCACTAAAGGTTCGATTAGTTTAATAAATAAAAAACTTTTAGCGACGAAAACATGTCGTCGCTAAATGTTTTCCTCACTAAAAACACTATTCAGTAACGAAAATATTTTGTCACCAAAAACACTTTAGTTTATTAAATCATATTTAGTGACAAAAACTTTTGTCACTAAAACTATTTTCAGGTACATATAGTGACGAAAAAGTTCGTCACTAAAACTATTTTTAAAATCCAGGCACACATAGTGACGTAAATTTTTGTCACTAAAACTATTTCTTAAAAAATTCGGCTACATTTAGCGAAGAAATATTTCGTCACTAAAACAGTTTTTTGTTGCTATATTTGGTGACGGAAAAATTCGTCGCTAAAACTAATTTTCTGTTTTTATTTTTTTCATGTCTTTGATATTAACCTGTAACCTATCATTACATTATTAAAACCTCACATTTGAATAACACATTTATTTCAACACCACATTTATAAGAAAATGATCCATACATTTTACAAGTAAAAAATAAAACAAGTATCCAATTCAATCCATCCATACAATAATTGTTTGCAACAAATACAATAACACAAGATGTTTTATAATAATACAAAAAGTGTAGCATAATATAATTAGGACCAAAAGAAGATGTCCTCAAATGTCTTCAAGTAATGCAACATTAACTATGTTATAAGAAACATTTCTAACGATGCATTAAGAGTAACCACACCAATGAATTAAAATCACGACTCCTAATGTATAAGCTATAGAAAACAAATATAGATTTTCAAGTGTAATGTAATACAATTAGTTTCAAATAATGCATTAAAAAAAAGTAGTCACACCATGTAGTGTAGCTCAATTGCTAAAATAAAGTACTAACCAATAAGTCTTTTAACTTGAAGACGAACCACCCCCATAGGTAAGAGTGTCATCATAACCCTTACACCTCAAAAATTTAAGAATATTTTTTTGGACCTCTTCTTGCTTAGCTTGTGTCTCTTGGTCCCTAGTTCTTGCCTCTTTAAGCTCAATTATCTCACTTTCTAGACGATGGATATATTCCACCGAGGAACTAGATGAGGTGGTTGTTATTAGAGAAGAGGAAGGTCTCATGCCAAGTCCTTTTACAAAACCAAATTTCTTCTTAAAAACCAAGTTTGATATCTCCTCTTGTGTAAGGGAAATTGCATCAGGATCTTGACAATGGTCCTCTTGCACTTTGATAATAGTTTCCTATCATTTGAAAGAGAGAAAGAAACAAATAATCACAATATTAATATTACATATGTTATAGGTTTACAAACATGAGAGGGATGGAGTGATACACAAACATATGTCGCTTCATTCTCAGGGTGTATCCACATATTTGTCTTTGGATTGAAATGAACATCTTTGAAGATTTTGGCCAATTCAGGAACTTGACCTCCATTATTATTTGTCTGATTAATTAACATTTTAGTGTTAGATAGATATAGCTAATTAATCACAACATGTAATATACTAAGGTTTAAGAAAATGAAAAAACACGCACCTCCTCATCTACCCTAATAGCAAGTGCATCTGTCTTGCATCTATATTTGCCTAAAGTTTTTTTCCTATTTTTAGAGTTTTTTGCTGATTTTTATTAATAAAGAACATTCAAGATATTTATTAGATCATGAATCTTACAGTATACATTTACTTCATCTAAGTATTAATCTAATCATTTGACAACATAATATAATAAACATTGGATAATAATAATAAACGTATAAATAATTTACCAGCCATTCCTTGTTGGTCCATTTCCCATCAATGAGTCCAGTCCACTACTCAAATGTGGCATTCTTTTGTAGGTGGCTTCTTGCATAGTCAGCACCATGAGAATTTACGATCTTTTTATAAGCCTGATGCAACTTGTTGGAGTTGGTACTCAATAATCTTCCACATTTTGTACTTAATGTTTTTGTTACCAAGTTAGAATCTCCTTATAGCTCAAACTGGTCCTATGAAATGAAGTGTATATGTCTTATAAAAATATTATTATATGAATTTAATATGCTTAGTGGCAACAAAGATGAGTTAGATGTTATCAATGTAAATTTACTACGACATTTTGAAGCACCACATCTCTAGTAGTAGCATCAACACTTTTCCAATTTTTCACGTTGTAACTAGGCATATTACTTTGCATTTGTATGCCAATTTCATTGACAAGCTTATATGCATTCTTCCGAACAGGAGCATCATACTTTGCAACTATACATACTTGCAGCTTACCACTTTTCTCAACAAGTGCCCATACTGCTATACCACTAATTGTTCATGGGTATTTCTGCTAGTAGACCCTATTTGGACATTATCAATGTTAAAAAATTATACATCTCATGTACATTATAGCTAAATTAAGTGAAGTATAATCTCAATAGTAAAGACAGGGTGCAGTTGTAATGAAGTATGTTCTATGTAATTACCAATTGTGCTAGTTAATGTGCCAGTAGGCTACGCCTCCACACTAGAAGAACTTTGGATGGGAGGATTTGCTTCAGGAGGTGTTCCCATAGATTGAACAGTAGATTGGACCATTGGGAAAGATGCCTCACCTTGCGAGCGTGTAAGTCGTCCTAATGTCATCTATAACTAACAAACATACATATAATGGAACAATAAAGTTATTATCTAATATAATAATTCTAATAACAATAACATCTATTGTAGCAAACAATACATCACATTTATAGTACCTTGTGGATTAAAGAATTAGATGACTCATCATCATTGTCATCATCACCAATAGGTGCTACATAATCATCATCATCTATCACAACATTAGCTCTATTTCTTTTCCCTTTTGCACAATTAGACTAAGCAGAATCCTTTAGAAAAGTTGAGATGTACTTCAATCCCAAAGCATCAATTCTCTCTTGATTTTGCCTCATTCTATCCAATCTTGTCATCTCATACTTCGATATATTATGAGTGTATTTGGCATTTTTGGACATTTTTTGAAACTATGTATTGACATAAAAGATAAGTATAATTGCTACTAACTTTACATATAATAATCTACACCATTATCCATATCAAGCAATTCACAAGTGCAAATTTTTAACACAATTGTTACTAACTCAACACAACAAATGACCACGTCAATATCCATATCAAGTTCAAGATAAATACAAAACTTTAAGAAATTACTACTAACTTTACGTATCATAGTCCACACCATTATCCATATCAAGCAATTCACAAGTGCAAAATTTTAATACAATTGCTACTAACTCAACACAACAAATGATCACATCAATATCCATATCCAGTTCAAGATAAGTACAAAACTTTAAGAAATTGCTACTAACTTTTCATATCATAGTCCACACCATTGTCCATATCAAGCAATTCACAAGTGCAAAATTTTAGCACAATTGCTACTAACTCAACACAACAAATGACCACATCAATATCGATATCAAGTTCAAGATAAGCACAAAACTTTAAAACAATTGCTACTTTGATGACTCATCATAACCCACATCATTACCTATAAAGATTAAGACAAGCATAAAACATTTAAGACAATTGTTATGAACTCTACATATCATAATCCATATTAAGATCAATATCAGGTATGTCATGCTTTTCATTTTGATTAGCATCTCTTGAAGTTCCACCTTCAGGAACAACTTCAGTTTCAACATCACCCATACAATACTCAATATTGTCTTCAACATTATAAGGAACGACATCAACAATCGTTTCTCGTTGGAATGCATCACTATCTTCTGTATTATCATTGGATTCTCCACCCCTAACTTCTGAGACATCAAAAACTCCTCTATGTTGGATGCATTGCACAATTTTCCAAGATTCACCCAATTTGGTATCTTGAAGGTAGAAAACTTGTTTCACTTGACTAGGAAGTATAAAAAGATCATTTTGATACCACCGACTTGTAACAGCAATGCTTGTGTAGTGTGCATCGGTTCTTATCGTTCTCCCTCGACCACTACTACTAGTATTGTACCATTCACACTGAAACAAAACAATTTTATGGTGAAACATATACTCTAATTCTCAAATTTTGCACACATAATCATAGAAGTCGTGCATTTTCCCCTCATGGTCCCCTTCGATACATACACCACTGTTTTGGGTTACATGGCAATTATCTGGGTCCCTTGTATGGAACTTTACACCATTGACCATACAAACTGTGTACTCCTTTACATGCAGCTTAGGACCATTTGCTAATGACCATAACTGTTTAGTAGCTTCTGATAACTCGTTAACTTTCAATCTATTCATCTATAATGACATACAACAAGTGACATTAATTAGTAATAAGTAATGACAAAACTATTTAAATGTTTAATTTTTATTAGCGTGTGATTAAATTTCAAATGTCTTACACGTTCTTTGAACCACTTAGGAAACTCTTGTCATTGTATTTCAGTTATGGTTTCTCTAGTAGAATTATGCAATGTGCTTCTGTGTTTACTATTAAAAATAAGGTGATTTATATTCAACTAAGCATTACAGATAATATTCAAAACTTGATCAAACAATATATGCATATGAAATCATATACTTTGAATAAGGCTTTAGCTCAGGACAATTGTACAACAAGTACCAATGAGCAGTATCAAGCAATGCACGAGACAAGTTACCGTCATTCCGTCTACCACCTGTAGGCTGGGTAGTTTGTGAAAAAACTATCAATCCTTAACTAGATTCACCAAAATTTTCATATTTTTGCCTTCAATTATGCACAATTTCGATCCCATCAATATAGAAAAACTAGTTGTTAATACATTCTTTAAGAATGTAAGCCTTTGCAATCGAACATTCTGGTCAAGCTCGGTTGAAAATGTATTTTTTCAATTTTCCAAGGTACCTATGAGGAAAAAATATTTGAAGTATGTGATTTTATACCATATGGGAAATATACAATTGATGGATGCATTAAAGGATCTAATTACCTTTCAATTGGGTACATTCACTGATATTGTACCGAGCCTTCTAGAATTGCCTCTCAAGACAAGTGAACAACAAGGTGGACCATAACATCAAAGAATGCTAGAGAAAAGATCCTCTCAAGCTTGCATAGTATAAGAACTATACGTTCTTCTAATTTCTCCAATTCACTCCGTTTTAGGGTCCTTGAGCATTAGTCTTAGAAGAAGCTACCCAACTCAAACAATACAATAATAATGTCTTTATCTACAAACCCTCACAACCCAATTGGAAGAATTCGTTGTAATAGCACATGATAGTCGTGGCTTTTCAAACTAGATAATCTACCATTTTTTACATTCACTGACCTTGATATGTTGGTTGCATAGTCATCCGAATACTTGACTAATTTCAAAAGTCATAAAAACCATCCCTCTCATCATGGTTTAATGAAAAGAAAGCACGAGGCTTGTCATATGATCCATCAGGACATTATTTAAAATGCAACGCATGCCTAAAATTCATATTTTGCAAGTCTATTTGTGCCTTGTCAATGTCCTTGTTTTTCCCCTCAATGCCCAACAAAGCACCATAAGTACTCTCAATAATGTTCTTCTCCACATGCATAACATCAATGTTGTGCTTAAACTTCTTATTTTTCTAGTATGGTAGCTAGTACAAAATAATTACCAATGACCAATTTGGCTCCCCAATAAGTTGTCTCTTCTTGTTACTTGGATGCTTTCCTAAAATTATATTAGGCATTTTATCTAGCTACTCTTGTATCTTTCCCACTGATAACTGCAAAGATCTCTTTTGCTTCTCCGATAAACTATTATGCAACAGACTAAGTCACCAACGATGTTCCATAGGCAAATAAGTTCGATGGTTAATGTATCCAATTTTACTTTTCAAAGCTTCTAAATATGGTTCAACGTTGCAAGTGTAACAAGAATGATAACCCTTTGTCCTCCACCCAAACATGTTACCAAATTCAAGATAGTCATGTATTGTCCACAACAAAGTTGCACACATCTAAAAATGCTCTTTACTATAAGTATCATAAGTTTTTACACCTTCTTCCCACAACTCCTTCAACTCGTCAACCAACGGTTTCAAATAAATATCAATCTCATTTCCCGGTTGATGGGGACCAAGAATAAGGAAGGACAACAAAAAATATAGCTCCTTCATAACCAACCAAGGCGGTAGGTTATAAAGGATAAGTATGACAGGTCACATACTATAGTTATTGTTTATATTCCTAAAATGTTTGAATCCATCTGTAGCCAACCCCAACCTTACATTGCAAGGTTCGAGGGCAAAATCAGGATATTATAAATCAAACTCCTTCCACTCCTCATTATCAACAAAATGCCTCATTATCCCATCACCCACACATTTGTCTATATACCATCTCATGTCGTTAGCTCTTTGGCCTGACATGTACAATCTCCTCAGTCTCGGTGTCAACGGGAAGTAACGCAATACCTTATGAGGAATCTTCTTACCTTGGGCACGTGTATCCTTGTACCTGGGCACCTCACACACTGAACATTTATCAAGGTTTTCATTTTCCTTCCAAAATAGTGCATAATCATTTTTGCATGCATCTATATGCTCGTATAACATGCCCAAGTCACGTAATATCTTCTTTACTTCATAAGTTGACCTCAGAACCAAGTTACCTTTCAGCAAAATCTTTATCAGCAATTCTTGCATCATATCAAGTCCCTTATTACTCAAGTTGGTTATTACATTTACATTCAACATCTCAATAACAAACTTCAAGATTCTATAATCAGTGCAACTCAGATACAACTCACGCTTTGTATCTTCCTCAAATTTGTCAAAATTATGCACTTCCTCATCTTGGGTTGCATTTCTTGGTTCTCTTCTAATTCGGTCACCTACCAAGGCAACGATACCATCCATATGATCACCATCTAACATTTTATTATCATGAATGTTCTTGTTCAATACACGAGGTTCTCCATGATTATACCATTTAGTGTAAGATTGCATAATCCCATGATGAAGCAAATGGATACGCACAGTATGAAGAGATTGTCGATAGCAATTCACATAATGAATACACGGGCACGAAATATTACCACTCAAGTCCACAATCGCCCTTGCAAAATTAATAAATTCATTGACCCCTTCAATATATGGATGACTTAATCTGCCATCAAGTTTCTTACCTATTGTCATCCAACTTTTATCCATGTTTGACTACAATTGCAATGTGAATGTTACTTTAGCAAAATATGGACAACTCATGCATAATGTATTCTAACATCTAAGTCTATAAGCTATTTAGATAAAGTTCTATCCCATTCACGAATAAACAAGTCTATATTAATACTTAAACAAATATACATTGCACAATCAAACGCTCCCAATATCAATTTATACCACCTTATAGCACCATGCAAGCCACCAACTTGCTCCAACACAACAACCCACCACAATACCAATTATCAACATCACAATATAAAATGTTTACAAGCTGTTGATACCGTATTTTTTCCGCCCTCAATTTGCATGCCGAAAAATCCAAAAATATTATTTTCTCTCCATGGGGCCATGAGAACATCCAGAATGACGTGGCACAACTCGTTTGGACACCAAAGCTCCCAAAGTGCATTTTTCAGCTAAAATGATCGAAATGCTCCTGGATAACCCTAGGTTAACCGAAAGTCAAGCAAAGTCAAAATCCCCTTAAAACAACACCTTTCATAGTTTTACATCAAACCCGAGCTTTTTGGAGATTTTTGGCAACTTTGACCAAGTTTGACCTGGAGTTTACTCTTGGTGGGCCCCAGAAACTCTAATTTTGATCCGACCGTCAGAACAGGTTGAAACCAATGCCATTGCGAAGATTATCAAATCCTGAGTCCAACGACTATTCATGGGTCGAAATCGGAGTTATAACATCCGAGATATCATGAAAACCGAGTTAACACACCAATCGATGCATCACTAACTTCCTAGAGCCATAACTGTTGATTCAACCATTGGATTTTTGAGCTCCATACCTTTTTAGAAACAGGAAGTCAAGATCTTTCCAAGAGTGTCAACATCAAACCTATCCAAGACAACTTGAAGGTGGCGGTCCTTGAAGGGCCACCGCCTTATAATCTGTGCCAGGGCTATAAAAGGCCCCAGGCACCTCCAAACCAAAAAAAGGAGAGACTTCCTGGTTACATGCTCTCTGCTTGGATGAATTCTGAGCTTTTCTCATCTCTTCCAAATACAAAAAACACATTAAAGCCTCTTAATTCTTCTATCTTCACCAAAAATACAAGGTATTGTTCTTATACCCAATCTTCTTCTCCTTGGATTTTTATCTTGGATTTGGGGTTTAGGGGTGCGGACGTAGCTTTTTAGCTACTATCCACACCCCCTAGCTCGCTAAATCTTTCCCTAGCATTTGTCCTGCTTTCTCTTGCTTTAATAATATGATTTATTGCTTTATCTAGCATGTTACTTGTTCACCTTGCTTCTAGCTTGGTCTTGGTTTATTTCCATATGCTTCCATGTTTGCTTACATGTTAGTTACCCTTTTCTTACATGTTTTATGCTTTGTGTCGTGTTTTCTATGTTAGATCCTTTCTCTTATATGTGTTGATGTTTGGATCTATATGTTCACATGCTTGATATTATGTCTCCGGCTATGCCTTGCTTGGATCTACATGTTTGTATGCATGTTCTATGCTCCTATGCCTATGTCTATGACTTCATATGTTTGTATGTTTGGATTCGTGTTCTTCCATGCTTTTATGATTACACCCGCATGCTTAGATGTACATTCACATGCCTACATGCATATTTCTATGCTTATATGTGTAGATCGATGTGTTTACATACTTAGATTGAGGTTCTCTACGTGCTTTATGCCATCATCTATGTGCTTGCGTGCTTCACACCAAGTTTATGTGTTTAGGCCTAGACCTTGTTTGTCATGCCATGTGCTATTATAGCCCTTTTGTTCCTTTTATCGCATTTTCTTATGTTGTGGCGTAATGGTTAGGACCCTATCTAGACCCTATGGTCTTTGTCATCGTCCATACACCAAGGCCCACATTAAAGGGTTTGGATCATCCTATTTGCATGTCTATGCTTGCTTGCTTCTATGCTTTATGCTTGTGTTAGCCTCTCTAATTCTAGGCTTTGCCATGTTTGGCGCCCTCCACAAGCTTGACCTGGTGTGGTTACATCCGACTCCCATGAGGCCTTGTTTGAATGTAACCATTTGGGAGGCATCTCTGGTTGCCAGGTTGCTCCGTGCATACCCTTCCCTTTTCCGCTCCGCACAATGCTATGCTTACCATGCTTGTTTGTGCTACCCATTGGCTTTCTATACATCTTTACATGCTTGCTCACATGTCTATACATGGGACTTGCTTGCCAGTGTGTCGTCCATGCTTCAACACAATCAAGTTATTGACATTCGATCCAAACCTACATTTGTCCCTCGCAGATACCACCTTTTGTTTGCTTTCTTGCTTGTTTACCTTCTCGCTTGTTTTTTTGCTTTCTTTTTTCTTTGCTTGGATGTCTATCATGCTTATCTGCTTTATGCCTCTTTCATATGCTCTTTGCATCTTTTCCTTCCATTGCTTGTCTGTTAGTTTCTTGTTTTTGCCTTTGCATGTACACACATGGAGCAAGGACACATAGAGTTAGGGCACAGTCTCCTTGGCGCAAGCAAAAAGGGCAAGGATGCAAGCATGTGGATATAAGCCAAGCGGCTATGTTTAGTAGATTTAGGGGTCTAGCCTCTCCCATTTGGTTGTGTACTCCTTTAAACTCCCTTCTTTCCTCCCTCATTTCTCTCTTAGATAGGTTATATTAGGTATATCATGCCATTTACCATTCGTCCTCATCTCTAAAGTATGGCAACCCCTGTTTACTTTCCTACACCTATATTTTGGGCCATGCTTTAGGCATGTAGGCATTACTTTCTTGCTCTATATGCTTGTATTGTGCATGATGTATGTATGTATATACTTGCTCGCCCCTTCCGGTGTGATTGTCACACGCCATCATCGAGAGGGGCCTCCAGTGGGCCCCACGCACGCGAGAGCGTCGCGACGGTGGGTGGTTGAACGAAGGCCCGACGGTGGTTTTCTAGCTATTTACGGCCAAAGCGTCGACGGAAGTATTGAAAAAAACGTTAATATAATCATACAAAAGTAACTCAACATATTCATTCACAATTCCAACAAAATAAGAAACACTCCCAATATAATATTGAACCACCTTATATCACCATGCAAGCCACCCGCTTGCTCCAAGACAACAACCCACCACAATACCAATTTTCAACAAAACAATATATAATTCTTACAAGTATTGAAAACAATTAAATAATATCCATCACATATACTTCAACAATATCCATTTACAATTCCCAAAAAAAAATTTAAAAAAAAAAAAAAAAAAAAAAAAAAAAAAAAAAATCCTAATATGAATTTAAACCACCTTATAACACCATGCAAGTCACCCGCTTGCTCCAACACAACAACCCACCACAAAACCAATTATCAACATCACAATATATAATGCCACAAGTATTGAAAACAATTAAATAATGAAAGCTTGAATTTGTGTGAAAACATGAGTTGTTTAGACCCCTAAATTAAAATTATGGCTCAGTTGATTTTACTCTAACTTAAACTAAGTGCAAAATAGAGTAAATGTGAGGGGATAAACAATATAACTACTCTAAGTCATATTCATCAAATCATAGTATTAAAATAAAAGCTAAAAGAGTAGGGAAGAAGAATGTAAACACAAGATAACATGCTGATGTGTTATCGAAGAGGAAACCGAAGAACTTGGCGAAAAACCTCTCTGCCGCCCTCCAAGTGGTAAATTGATCCACTAGAGAATAAGTTGGAGTACACGAATAACAAAAGACCCTCCAAGCCTAGTCTACCCTATGTACTTGAGCCCTCCAAGCTCCTGCTACCAATTGACTTAACGAAGCCTTGTCTTTTCTAGCTTTCTGGATCCTGCAATATGCCCGATTGCATCCACCAAGCCTTACCGGCTTCTTTTGGCAAATCCTCAAAACTTCTCGAACTCCAAAACACTCTCTACACTTTGAATAGGTGTGGGTTGTGTTTAGGTACAAATCTCCTCTCAAGGTATGACAATGAGAGAGAGAAGAAGAAAAGGCTACAATGATTTCTCACTAAGGATGAGTGGCTCTCTTTCTAAAAGATGGGTGTGTGTTGTAGAAATCCTATCTAGGGTTTTTCTCTCTAAATGACCTCTTTACAATTTATGGGTAATGATGGTATATATAGTATGGGTGAAGGGTAAGAAAGTCACTCTTAAAAATCCTCCAGGCAGAATGATTCGCGGGTACCTTGTGGGAAGGTCTTACCCGCGAGACACTCGCGAAATTGACAGCCTAGCATGACTCTTCAACTTTTAGTCATGTGCTTCTCACGTTGCTACTTCGCGGGTTAGCTTCTCGCAAATCCACTTGATCTTCAATTAAACTTGAGTCTTTACCAACTTAATACTAAACCCAATACAATAAAATCCCACAATATACAAGGAACAAAATTAAGGCAATCATAACACTTTTTGTCATGGAATAAAGCCAACATAAAACATAGTTGTAAATCACAATTGTACAATCTCTCCATTTGGCTATTCCATAACAAAAAACCCTATAACAGACTCTAGACTCTAGACTCTAGACTTATAGTAAAGTGATGAGAAGAATATCATCCTCAGGAATTGGTAACTTACTTTTGACAAATACCAAAATTATGTTAATCTCGATTTTATCTAGAGAAGTCACTAAGGTTTTTGTAATTGGAATTCAAAATAAAATCAATTTAAATAAAAGATACGTAGAGAAAAAGAAAGATGTTGCTTGAAAATCAACTTAATGAGAAAGAAACTTCTAGGAAATCGATTTCACCTAATACCTCACTATGCTTTACTCATCTAGCTAATTGAATTTAATTCTCTCTGTTTGTTAGCAATCTCCAAACTCTTCTAAAAGCCTCTTTCGACAGTCAATTGGAAACATTCTTGTTCATCAATTTACACAAGAGTATGCAATTTAATAAAGCAAGAAAGCATTAAGACCAACGATTTTAATACTACATAGGTTCATACAAGTCTTTCGATCTCTATATTTACCTATGCTAAAAATATTCAAGATCTATCCTATAATTCCCTCTTTCGGCAGCAAATCACAAGATCAAAATCATCTAATTAATGACTAGTTAATTAGAAGCAATAAGCTTAGAATAAATCAGACAGACATGAAGAGAATTTGTTCAAATTAACATAGAAAAGCAAGCATAGTTCGGAACTAGATTACATTGTTTTCCTAGAATAAAGAAAATTTAGTTCATGCTAAAAATTAAATTCAACATAAACGAATTCACCATAATTTTTCTAAGAAGATTTGAAGGAAAAAATGAACACAAAAGAATCTCCTTCAGCCTCTACCAGCTTCAGCATCCCCTCTCTTGTTTTTCCGTGTCTTTTCTGCTTCAGCCCCCTTCTCTGCTTCAGCACCTCTTTTTCTTTTCAGTTTCGGCGCTTTTCTTTCTGCTTCAGCGTCCCTTCTTCTTTTTCTCCAGCCCTCACTTTTTCTTTTCTTTTGACGTGTTGCCCTTTTTTCAGCCCAAAATACTTTTTTAGCCCAAAACGTTTTTCAGCCCAAGATACTTTTTCAGCCCAAAAATCTCTCCCTGTTTGTGGTTCAGCGCCTCCTTCTTTTCTTCCTTTTCAACGCCTCTTTTCTTTCTTTTAATGTGTTGCCTTTTTAGTTCAGCCCCTCTTTTCTTTTGTGCGTGCCTCCTTCTCTATTCCTTGCCAACTTCTAAGGCCATAAAGAAATCTTCCTTTGGTTCCATTTATCCAAGACCCAATATTCTCTCTAACTGCTTCACATCTCTTTTATTTGAGTAAATCTTTATTTTCTTCAAATCCATAATAAAATTTAAATAACAAAAATCAAGTCTAAAATCAACAAAATAAATAAAATTAGACTAAAGTTTAAAGTTGAGAAGTGATAAATTACACTCAATTATGCAAGTCATCAAACACAATACCTGTAACCTGAAACACTTGCACAAAGCGCATTAGACCCTCAAGGTAAATCAAGTAATAAAAGGACAAGTATAATGTAACAAGTAAAATGCGATCAAGTAAACATGTTGTGAAACATATGAACAACTTGATCAAATACAAAACAATCATATGGAAATGACTACAATGATCATATAGCAAAACAAATTATCATTTGAACATACAACCAATAAAACACAATAACATAAGGATATATGCATGTCCAACACATAAGCATGATGCGATGAGTGCAACAAAACATAGATACCAAAAATAACTCAAGGCACCATAAAACAACGAGAAAACAAGCATAAAGTAAAACGAAATTAAACAAGGTTTTCTAAAAAAGGATGTCTTCTTCCCCTTAGTATATGCATCTCCCCTATTGTTTTCTCCCCCTACGAATGTGCAAGAGGTAGAATTTCTCCCCCTAAGAATGTGCACATGAGTTATATAGAAATGACAAAATACACTAGTATACTCTCCAGTATACTCTCCCCCTTTTTGTCACAAATAGACAAATGCAACAATAGAAAGAGGGAAAGAAAAGGAGATATAAACAAGGGTAAAAGATGATGCATGAGGGGTGCAAGATGAATGAGAAAATGAAGCTCAAACAAAAGACAAAAACATAAAATAAAAAAATAAAATAAAAAATGCTACAAAGCATAAAGTAAACATGACATGCTAAGGATGATGGAATAAAGTAGAGACCAAGGCATGACATAGACATAAGACCATGTTATATGTGCTAAGAAGTCTAAAAAAAAACTTAATTAGCATAAGTGAATGCAAAACATGTCAAGTGTTAGAGTGTGTGCAGCAAGGTGCATCTTGTGTGCATCTAGTGTGCATATGAGATGCATGACCAATGCATAAGCAAGCATTCACAGGACAAAGTGTGTAAAATACACAACCAATAATCAATACATGATAAGGATACATAATCATGGTAATCGCCAGAATTTGGTACTCATTGGAGTCCAAAACAAAGAGAAAATGTCATTTGGACATTTTATCAAACACTTGGAGTGCACACATTAAACATATATGTTAAACAATGCATGAATATATGAAAATCTTGCCTAAATACATGTTATTTATGCCACAATAATTAAAACAAAACCCAATAAAAAAAAATTGACAAAAATTAAGTTTTCCAACTCCCATTTGAGAAAATCCCAATTATGAACATAAAACTCCTAAAAACATAATCTAAGGATCAAAATCAATGAAAAGAGCTAAAGATTACCTTAAAGACATTTATGGAATGTAAAACACTTGAAATTAATTGGATTTTAATGTTGAAGCATTAAAATAGTGATTTGGGAGAGGATGAGAGACATTAAAACAAATGTCCCACGAAATACTTTTTAAAAAGTTGATTTGGTGATTTTCGTGGGAAGCTAGGAATTTTCGCTAGTTAGCTTCACGTAAAAATTTCGCTGGTATTTTGCTAGTATTTCGCTGGTAAGCCTTACTCGCGAAATAGTCGCGAAACTCTCTATCCAAAGTTGAAAAACTTGAGAATTGGACCATTTAACTCAAAATTGAGCTTCTACATCAAATAAGTAACGAAAACACCCAGAAAACATGTTTTTCACATAAAAACAACTTGAAAAACTTTGAAAAATATGAGTGATACAAATCACTTCCAAAAGTAAACAAAAAGAACAAATTTTTTTTTGTTTAATCCACATATGGTTGAGCACACACACATCATATTTGAACATGTACAATAACACAAATGAAATAGACATTCATTGAACATTAGACTTATGTGTTGTGTGTGTGTATCAAATGTGAAATAGTCCTTAGTCTAGAGTGAAATTTCTATGATCAATTCAATCAAGTCATACACAACTGGTATTAAGCCAAGTGGTCTATCTCAATTATAGAAATGAACATATATGACCTCACAAAAAATTATTACATATCTTTGAAGCTTTTTCATTTGACTTCTTTACAGTTCATAACATTTGATCATTTTTTGAACAATACATCTCATTTTGAGATTGGTGCCTGAAATTTTTAATATTTTAATTTTGTGAATAAGCCTTTGGCTTTTTGGGCACCATATATTTCAATACAATTCGCTTTCGCTTTTTCCTAGTCAAATATTGGTATGTGTGATGACTTTTGCAACTCATTATCTCTTTTTGAAATTTGACATTTGTTGAACTATAAAGCAAAAACATAAAAAAGTGTGGGAAGATATATAGGCACAAGTCTATGCATGTATCACAACCATCAAGACTATTGATCAATCATTCATAACAAGCTTGAAGATCGATTTACAACAATTACACATAGATTTCAAGATTTTTTCCACAAAGATAAATGTGCATATATAACAAGCTAAGCTTGTAAATGCACTACGGCATAAGTGCAAAGGTACTAGGCCAAACTCACATGTGAAATGTACTTAAACATATACAATCAAACTTTTTGAATTTCCATTTTTTATGTGTTTTTCGATTTTTACACACACAAAAACAAAAACATAAAAGTATGATCAAATACAAAAACAACAAAAACAATGCATATAAAGAGATGCATGATGCACAAATGCATGACAATGAAGCATCTAATGCATGAAGAGTTCTACAAAGATCGAAAGAATTAAATCAAGGACCAAAAGAGTATAAGCTCAACCATAAGAACCCTTTCTCATCCAAACGGAATAATTGTTTGGAATGAGTGTCCCATGAGAAGTGAGACGAGGGTTGGAAGAATGAGAACCGAAGATGCACATAGACAAGGAGGTAAGAACATCAAAAACTTTCTTCAACAACTTACCATTTTTTCCCAAAATCGATTTAGCTTTCATAACACAAATTCTAAGAAGCTCAAGTTTCTCTTTTCTTTTGATTATTTTAAGAGCTTGAAACTTAGAGCAATGAGGTCTTAGATGACCAAAGGCATCACAATGGTGACAAACAATGTGTTTAGGTCCACTAGGATTTTTGGGAAGGAATCTAAAACATTATTTTGTTTTCTCTTCAACTTATGACATTAAGGTCTTATATGACCAATCACACCACAATGGTGGCAAGTTGGAACAAACTTAAATCCATCCAAAACCTTAGGTTGAGACCTAAACAGAGACTTTGGCTTAAGAGCCTTTCTCTCTAGTTTTTGATTTCTTTTGTGTGGAGGAACGTACACCGATTTGTCATTTGAGTTAGAATACATAATAAGCACAAAATCGGGTATCACAACATGATTGCAACAAATATTTTCATCATTTTTAGCAAAAGGTTCAACAATCAAACACTTGGCATGCATCTTAAGAGATTCATATTCACATTTTAGCTCATCAACAAGTTTATTAAACAAAACAAATTTAGTATCCAAGTCCATATTCAAACATTCAAACTCTTTCAACTTTTCACAAGAATTTTCAACAAGTTTCTTATACTTTTCAACCAATTTGTTGGATTCATTAAGCTTAGCAATCAAATCATCCTTTTCACAAAATAACTTACTCAAATTCTTATGAAACTTGTTAGCCTTTTTCTTCAAGAGTTTAATGTTAGCAATATCAACAACACCCAAAGATTCATGTAACATAGCATCACAATCATGAGAATTATCACTCATAGATTTTCACAAACACATGGCATGTTACAATCAACAACAGCCATAGAAGCATACAAAGCACTATCCATGGCAAAACACAAAAGGGGTCAAGGATCACACTTAGGTAATGAAACCAAAACAAGTTTACCCGTTCTAATACTAATTGAAAGCTCGAATTTGTGTGAAAACACAAGCTGTTTAGACCCCCAAATTAAAATTATAGCTTGGTTGATTTTACTCTAACTTAAACTAAGTGTGAAATAGAGTAAATGCAAGTGGATAAACAATATAACTACTCTAAGCCATATTCATCAAATCACAGTAGTAAAATGAAAGGTAAAAGAGTAGGAAATGAGAATGCAAATACAAGATAATATGCCGATGTGTTATTGAAGAAAAAACTTAAGAACTTAACAAAAAACCTCTCCGCCGCCCTCCAAGTGGTAAATTGATCTACTAGAGAATAAGTTGGAGTACACGAATAACAAAAGACCCTCCAAACCTAGTCTACCCCATGTACTTGATCCCTCCAAGCTCTTGCTACCAAATGACTTAACGAAGTCTTGTCTTCTCTAACTTTCTGGATCCCGCAATACGCCTGATTGCATCCACCAATCCTTATCGGCTTCTTTTGGCAAATCCCCAAAACTTCCCAAGCTCCAAAATACTCTTTACACTATAAATAAGTGTGGGTTGTGCTTGGGTACAAATCTCCTCTCAAAGTATGACAATGGGAGAGGGAATGAGAAGAGCCTAGAATGATTTCTCACTAAGGATGAGTAGCTCTCTCTCTCTAAAAGATGGGTGTGTGTTGTAGAAAACCTATTTAGGATTTTTCTCTCTGAATGGTCTCTTTACAATTTATGGGTAATGAGGGTATATATAGTATGAGTGAAGGTTAAGAAAGTCACTCTTAAAAATCTTCTAGGCAGAATGTTTCACGAATACCTCGCAGAAAGGCCTTACCCGCGAGACACTCGTAAAACTGACAGCCTGGCACAACTTTTCAACTTCCAATCATGTGCTTCTCACATGGCTACTTCGCGGGTTAGTTTCTCGCGAAATCCACTTGATCTTCAATTAAGCTTGAGTTTTCACCAACTTAATACAAAACCCAATACAATAAAATCCCACAAAATACAAGGAACAAAATTATAGTAATTACAACACTTTTTGTCATGAAATAAAGCCAACATAAAACATAATTGTAAATCACAACTTTACAAATAATATCCATCACATATAAATCAACAATATCCATTCACAATTAAATAAAAAAAATAAAAAAATAAAAACTCTCAATATAAATTTAAACCACCTTATAACTCCATGCAAGCCATCCGCTTGCTCCAACATAACAACCCACCACAAAACCAATTATCAAGATTACAATATATAATTCTTACAAGTATTGAAAACAATTAAATAATATCCATCACATATAATTCAACAATATCCATTCAAAATTCCCAAAAAAATAAAATAAAAACACTCCCAGTATTAATTTAAACCACCTTATAACACCATGCAAGCCACCTGCTTGCTCTAACATAACAACCTACCACAAAACCAATTATCAACATCACAATATATAATACTACAAGTATTAAAAACAATTAAGTAATAACCATCACATATAAATCAACAATATCCATTCACAATTCAAAAAAAAAAACACACACACTCCCAATATGAAGTTAAACTACCTTATAACTCCATGCAAGCCGAGCTTGCTCCAACACAACAACCCACCACAAAACCAATCATCGACATTACAAGTATAGAGTTTTTTAAGTATTTAAACAAATTTTACTTACTATGCTCAAGCTAAGCATACACCTTTAAGAAAAAATCCAAAGTTTTCACAAACAGTGAGTATTTAACCTGCAAAAGAAAAATCTAATTTATAAAGAGTTTATCAATACACTTACAAACTATATCATCACTACTAGCAATAGCATATAATGCTCAGTATTACAGTAGAGATAAGTATTCTATATCTTGGTAAAAAATATAGAAATGCACTGCTGCTATTTCTATACTTTCGATACTTGGTAATTAATATGGTATTCAAGAAAACACACACCTAATCAAATTGCAAATAGGAAAGCAGCATTATCACAATTGCTCACAAACAATATATACATATACTTTTCTAATCTATCATGATAAAAATAGTATGCAAATCATATGGATTTTCCAGTAATTAATTCCATCTCTTTCCATACCCTTTCTTTACCTATTTTTTAATCCTAGTCTCAAGAAACTTGGGTGTGGTATCAAAGCAACCCTTAAATCCCATAGCTTTTGGAGTAGATCCAGATCAAAACAACTCATAAATTCCACAATGTTAAAACACCCACAAGCTGATTTTAATCCCTAAACTCAAAACCAACAACTAAAAGAATCTGCAATAAAAAAAATAAATAAATAAATAAACCTAATTCAGTACCAAATAATCCAAAAAATAAAAATTTCAAACTTCTTATACAACAACAGTTTATCTTCAAGAATTTTTTATTGATAAATTTTTATTAATACACACAAACTTAAATCATAACATACCCACCATCCTATATACAAAAATAAACGTATCGATGTCTAAAAAGTAGCTCATGCATCTCAAACGTTTTATCTTTCATATTCAATTAGCACATATAACACATCAAGTGGAGATTGGTTATTCTAGTCAAAAAATATATCTATATGACATTTTGTTTTAATAAATCTTTGATTTATAATTAGCAAAACAATTTTTTTTTAAATTGTTTTATATAAGAAAAAGAAAAAGAACCAAAAGCAAGGGGGAGAGTGAGATAAGTGGATGCTTACAAAGATTGAAGTTCACTTGGTGATGGCATAGACAGCATAAATAATCCTAGGGAGATAGCTAAAAAGGGTCAGCAACAAACAAATCCAAAACTTGATCTGAATTATTAATCAATGACATGAAAAATGAATAAGAAAGAAATTGAAAAAATAAAAATATATGAAATGAAATGAAATAAAGAAAATGAAACCAAACTTGAGGAAAACCCCAAGAGGAGGCAAAATTTAGAGAGAACTTACTGTGCAGTGGTTGTGTTGGTGGCGCGGTCTGGTGATGCTTGGTTGGAGTGAGGGTGGTGTTCAGCAAAGGTGTGAGGCTGATCAGCAACGACAGCAAGGTTAAGAGATGAAAGAAAAGCGATGGCGGGAATCGACAATGACAATCAGAGATGGAGCTCAACAGTGTCCACACGACAGCAATGGAGCTCCTCGATGGCGTCCTCGACAACGACGGAGAATGGTGGAGAGAGTAAACAATGCAAAGAGAAAGGGAGAGAGTAAATGGCGCAAACGAAAAAAATGATAGAATTTTGAGCAAAAAATTTGAACCGGGTTATTTATAGTACCAGCTTTAGCGACGAAAATTTTAGACGCTATTGCCTAATTTTCCGTCACAAAAGATCCCACATTTTTGTTACGCTTTTAGCGACGACATAAATTTCGTCACTATAATATACTTTTAGTGACGAATTACGATTTTGTCGCCAAAACTCTGTATTGAAAAACCTGTTTTATGTCATTATTTTTAGTGACAATTGTTTTCTGTCGCTAATGCTCCCTTTTAGCGACGAAGTGATTTTTGTCACTAATACTATTCATAGCAACACCTATTGTGACAAAATGGTTCGTCACTAAAAATTTCAACTTTTACTACGAAAACTTTCATCGCTATAGATTAATTAAGTTCGTGCCAAATATTTCCCCCCAGCGCCCAAATTTCTGATCACCAATAGCAACGAAAAGTAAATGTTATAATTTTTTTTCATTATTAGCGACGAAATCTATATTTCGTCACTAAATCTGTATTTGTAGTGACAAAAATAATTTTCTCACTAATTTTCATCACTAAAAATACATTTTGTTGTAGTAACTGTAGAGTTGGTGTTAGAGTTGGATTTCTATCTTAGATAAAATTTATATAAATATATATATATATATATATATATATATTTATATATATATATATATATATATATATATATTTATATATTATTTTTTAGGTTAATTACAAAACAAATTTTAAGGCTTAATGGAAAATGCGTTAATTGATTGCACTATTTATGGTGACCGCTATACATTCAAAATTAAAAAAGTCATCTTGTGAGTTGTGACTATATAAACTTCAAAACAACGTTGTTTTGTGTGAAATTGGGTCTGTACTTTGTAGTTTGTATACCCTTTTTCATTTTCTTCTTCTTCTTCTTCTTCTTCTTCTTTCTTTTTGTGTGTGTGTGTGTGTGTGTGTGTGTGTTTGTACGCCTTTTTCTAATCATATGAATCGACACCAAATGTTCTTCAAATTTTATGTGATGTAGTGCCTTCCTAACTTCCAAGAAGTTACCATTGTGTAATGAAAAAAAAAAAAAAAAAAAAAAAAAAATCCATTTGAGACAATGTCTTTTTAGCTTCTGAAAGATCTTAATTGTATGAGGAAAGGGGGATGAATCACTATATATCTCCATAGCTTTGGTTCCCTAAAATGGTGAATCCAATTCTAAAAACAACAATAATTAAGTTTTTACCATCTTGAATCTCCCCCACTCTCTCTTTGTTATTTAAATTCAAATACTTATGTTTGTTTTGTGGGATAAAATCCACAAATTCATGAATGAAATTTTGGGGAGTCTCCAATACAAATAGTTTTAACTCAAATCCCCTCCAATCCATTCCTCTCCTTCTCTTCCCAACAAACCAGTTGTGATTCGTGAAGTAGTTGCAATCTTAAGGTGAGCTTTTCTTTCGTTCTTTAATTTATATATAGAAGTTTTTTCCAATGGTTTTATGTTGGTTTATGGTTGGTATGCTTTGAGAGGGTGTGTTTTATTAGGAGTTTCATACAACATTTGAGTTGGTAGTGTGGGTGTGGATTTTTGTTTGGGCGTTGGGACAAGATTGCCAATGATATGATCATTTTGGTACTTGGCTAATGTTTCAGCTCATTAAATCATTATATATGTTTGTGTATCCTATCAATTTGGCAAATATTTTATAAATAAATTACATAATAAATAGGCTAACTGCATTAGAAATTCAACATAAAATAAATAAATAAATAAAACTTCCTTATAACCATTGGATATACCTAAGCTACAAACTCAATGTTGAGTGCTAGGAGGTAAATGGTTTTTTTTTTTAAATAAATATATATTTTTTAAAAAAGTCTTAGTACCTTTAAGAACTGAGCCAGGTCTTAAAGTTAGAGAGGGCAACTCTACTACTAGTAGTTGCAGTGGCTTCGGCCTACAACTCTACTACTTAACCATTGAAGGATTTTTTTTTGTGTGTCTTTGTTGCGTATGTCTACGGTTAGGTAAGGACAAAATTATTTTGTTTAAACATTTTTAAAGGGTCAGATTTTGGGTAAAATAAATTGATTGGATGTTGTAAGGTTGAATTTTATCAACCATCTTGTTGGCTTTATTCCGTGCCAAATTTGCTTGTATTTTAGCAATTAGTAACCCTATATTTAGGTGGGAATCATGTAAGGGTAGTGAGTGAAAGAGTGTGAAGAAATGCTCAAGATTGTGCAAGGGTGCAGAGACTCGCGATTGACTCGCGACTAACTCGCGACTGGCAAGCCGCCAACTGCAGCACACATGTGAAGCATGCAGGGGAGCTGAAGAGTCATACCAGCTGTTGCACTACAGGACAAAAGTCCCAGGCTGGCCAGGAAGTTAGCTCGCGACTTGAACTCGCGACTCAGTCCAGTCGCGAGGCCAAGTCGCCAAACCACCCTGTTTGGGAAAAACTGACTCTTCGCATTCCTTTCTCACCCTACTATATATAGACCCTTATACCCACGAAATTTAGAGAGCTTCCAGAAAGAATTTTGAGAAAAAAACCCTAGAGAAAAACAAGATTGATTCATCCACAATCTTCACATAGAGACTCTTCAAATTCCTCTACTCTCTTCCTCTTCATTGACAAATCCTTGAGAGGTACATTACCAAAACATTTTCTCTCCATACACATATCTGTGAGAAGGCCATTTGGTGTTTGGGAAGCAGTTAAGAAGGGACCAATTTCATATTGGTTGATGCTATGGTCAAGTAGCGAAATCCGATAAGCTAAAAAAGAAATAGGTTCGGCGTAACCTCGTTGGAGTAGGAGCTTGGAGGGCTTAGGTACATTGGATAGATTAGGCTTGGAGGGTCTTCTGCTGTTCATGTATCCCAACTACATTCTTTAGTGGATTGTTTACCGCTTGGAGGGCGGGGGAGAGGTTTTACACCGAGCGCTTCGGTTTCCTTTTCGATAACACATCGTGTGTTGTCCTTGTGTTTGCATCTCTCTTCCCTTAATCTTTTCCATTTAATTTCTGCTGTGGATGTGATTTTATTTGGTTTAGATTGTTTATCAATTCTGTTTTAAGCTTATGTTCATATTCCGCACATTAATTGTTTGACATTAAGCTTGAATTGGTAATTTGTAAATTGGGGGTTTAAATGTTCATAGTGTTTTACACACTAATTGAACTTTCAAATGTAATTCTTTTTACCTTTACTGTTGGAAAATTTTTTATTAGGCTAAATTCCCTTATAATGGTTTGAAATCCATACCCCCCCCCCCCCCCAACCCCAAAACTTTGCCATCCCCCCCCCCCCCTTCCAAAAAAAAAGAAAAAACTTTGTGATCCCCCTTATAATGGTTTATGAAAATAACTTGGGTCCTCATAATTGAAATGATGGGCCCCTGCAAAAATTTTCATAGAGCCTCCATAGTCAGCTTTGATGTTAGTTTTTACATCCAACACAAACTTTTACTAAAACTCAAGAAATCGCGCCAAGTGTCCTTTCCTTTTATTTTCTTATATTAATACAAAAGTACACATTACACACTGAGTTCCTAACTTCTTTGTGTGTTAAATTGTGAAAGTGCATTGTGCACTCTACTATTGCAATGCTCGAAATTCAAGTGGTTTTTTTTTCCCACAAATCTTTTTCTCATCCATAAACTTTTCTCCCATCATCATTTAGGGTTTTTTTTTTTTTTTTTTTTTTTTTTTAGTTGTGGACTTAAGTGTCTAATAAGTTGTGACAACATTGATTTATTTCTAGGAGAGAATTTAGGTTGCCATAAAATTAAAAATTCTATTTGATACTTTCCCTTTAAAAAAAATGTTTTGAAAAGGAGATTGTCAAAAAATTTCAAATAAAATTGATAATGGATGAAATTTATTGAATAAGCATCAAGCATAACTTTTGTAGAAGATTCAAGATTTTTTAAAAATGCTTTTTGGTACATGTTTATAGCAAATTAGATAATTTTTTGTACAATGATTTGAGTCTAGAAAATATTTTTATATTTTTAATTTTTATCATTTTGTATACAATATATTTATGAATTATGACTACCGTATAAATATATAATCCTTCCCCCCCCAAGTAATAAATCCTGGCTACACCCCTGCATACTATTAACTCACCAACAAAAAATGTCTACTTGACAAACGATGTGCATGGTTGGCACACTTAAAGCTTACAGGGAAATTAATTTATTGATACTTTTAAATGCCATGTCAGCATCTAAATGGAAAAAAATATATATATTCAAAAGATAATAATTCTCAATTAAAAAAAAAAAAAGATTTCATCAAATCTTTTCTTTCATTTTATTTTATTTTCTTGGCAACAAAACTAACAATGCACCTAAAACTAATCAAACAATCAATCCCTAATTTCGTCAAATATTGAACCACAAATCAAACAAATTTCAACCACAACTTCAACAATACATTGACATAAAATACTCACAATCCTCAGCACTTCCACAGATCAAAATCCTCGAATTATTTTTCTTGGAACCAGACATCAATACAAACTCAAAAACACCATGTCAATTTGTGAGCATCACAACCCTCATTCCATAAAACCACCATTCATGCACCCTTTAGGGCAGATGGAAGAGAGAAAGAATGTGAGATTGATCTAAAGAGAGAGAGAGAGAGAGTCAAGGGTTTTTGTGAGAAGTGAGCTTTAGCTAAGAAAGAGGCAAGATCAAAGTCACATTGAGAAATGAAGGAAAACCACAACCATGACAACGACAGATAGTGGAAGTGCTAGAGGTGCGAAGAGG